>NC_085014.1:22074188-22097014 GCF_963854185.1 Sardina pilchardus
GGCAGCAGAAGTTGCCAATGAGTTACCGTAAAGTTTTTTTTATGAAAACATGAGGTGCATGAGATGGTAAGAAAGTATAGTGTTGTGTCAATCAGAGTATGAGCAGAATCCCGAGCTCCAGACAGGTCCTCTTTTATAGTACAGGTGTCCCAATCAGGTGATGAGCAGCACCTGTGACTTGACTCTGCCCTGCAACCCATAGAAAGACACAGACAGCCAGGCAGAGACCGGCAGAGTTGGTAAAGCAATAACCCATATGCAGAAGTGATGTGGGGAACCAGGTCAGCAGAAACCATCATGGAGTCAAGCCAATTAATGGACATCCTTGTCAGTCAGCGGAATTCTGAATTTTAGAATTGACGTTTAGAATTGACATTCAATTCATGAATTGGAATTTGAATTGAATTGGCTCCACCTCACAAAAATTAGTAGTAGGAGGAAGAAGAAGAGAGAAACTGGTGTGGAAACCAGAACATGTGATCTGTTACCAGGTACAGAAACCAGACCACGTGATTTGTCATCAGTTTCTGCAAAGGAAAAGAAAGAATATCATTAAGCACCATAATACTTATCTGAATTGACCAGAACTGATGCACATGACATGTAACAATTTCTAAACAGGTGCAACAATACTACATACTGTAGATCACCACAAGGAGTTCTAGACACAGACACCAATCTCCCTGTTATATGGCAGAGTATGAATGACTTAGTACCCTATGGACGCCCTCATACTTTTTATTAAGCCATTATACACTCCTGTCTCAGACACCACCAACTCACTTACTGAGGGGTAGAAAACTGGACAGTAATGCTTTAAAGAGGAACTATGCAGGATTGGCGATTTCATCTCTGGTTTCGGTTTCGTTGTTCGTTTTCGCTCGTTTTATGCTTGCATTTTCTCTGCAGAGCTTCCCCGACAGCTTTAGCGTGTATATTTATACATGTTTAGGCTATATTTAAATATATAAATTGCAAGCGTGGTTCTTCGTCTCAGACTTCCACATGTAAACAAAGAGTGATCGTCTCCTGCAGAAAGTTGCATAGGGTCTCTTTAAAAACAAGAAGGCTCACAAATCCTACTCACCTAATACAACAAGCTGATAGGCGTGTACATCAAAGTGATCTACTCTGAGTATGTACCGTCCAGAAGCCTTTGGTTGAAGATCTGAGATGGTCAGAGAAAATGTTTTGATGTCCAGCTCCATGTTTGAATAACTATAGCCAGGTTGCTTCATCTCTCCATCCCAATCCACAATGACTGTGTCATTAAATGTCCACTGAACAAAATCCTTGTGTCCATTTGGTTTGGTTCCAGGTAGAGTGATGGACTGTCCTTCTATTCCATACATAGTATCTGTGGAATGCAAGTGAATTTAACAACCATAAACCACACATCTTTAAACAATATTACCAAATACACAATAATACTTAAGTTTCTACCCTTTGTGCTAACAGTAATCTATTAATTTAAAGAGACCCTATGCAACTTTCTGCAGGAGACGATCGCTCCTTGTTTACATCTGGAAGTCTGAGACGAAGAACCACGCTTGCAATTTCTATATTTAAATATAGCCTATACATGTATAAATATACACGCTAAAGCTGTCGGGGAAGCTCTGCAGAGAAAATGCAAGCATAAAACGAGCGAAAACGAACAACGAAACCGAAACCAGAGATGAAATCGCCAATCCTGCATAGTTCCTCTTTAATCTAATCTATCTATTCATTCCAAGAACATCGGTCGGTATCCGTTGATCCAGTGGTAGTTAATTTCAGTGCATTAAAGCATAACCTATCCACCCTCAGATGTATTGGGATTGAATAGGTCTCTATTCCCAGATGAGGGGGAGATATAGACAATCTACTCCTCAGAAGAGAAGCTTTTTATATACACACTTGACAGATTCAATGGAGAATCATTCCTGTGTAGGCCTGCGAAAATCCATCGTAGATCCAATGAGAAAGAGTGGGACTTACCGCTGTGTGTGTTGCCGAGGAGGGTCATGAGGAGGAAAAGCTGCACTTTCATCTTGGCCTTTATGGAGAAAAGTTTGACGAATGCTTTCTATCTTTTATAAATGAAGAACTCTGCGCATCCAAAATCCAAAATCTTCTGCTATTTCAGGTGCTTCTCAGTAGGACTTACAGGAGAATCAATTAGGAAGGAGACTGGAGCACACTGAATACACTTGCAGTCTTTAATGGTGCAAACAAAAGAACTGACGTTTCGACACTACTGTGTCTTCTTCAGAGAGTTGAGAGCTTTCTATCTTTTCTATATCTGTCACTTCCTTCTACTTGCGCAGACTAGAGATAGAGATACCAGATACACACCTCTTGAATCTCAAAGATGGGAACTACATTTTATAAGCCAGTATTTGTAATTTGTAACAAAATAGTTTTTGATGTATTTGTGCCCACCTCTGTGTGTGTGTGTGTGTGTGTGTGTGTGTGTGTGAGAGAGAGAGAGAGAGCTCTCCTCTAAATGGACCTCCTTTAATGAAATTGATTGGCTTGAGAGTACTTGCTGTCAATACGTTTCATGAGGCCTTAGTGGCTCTCAATGAAAAGATGTCCCGCTAGCCGTGCCCTGTATGCATGTGCTCTTTACCAACCTGCTTAGTCACACCAATGTCCCCACCCCTCCACTCCCCCTCTCATAGAAATCAATGCTCTGGGAATATGGCCGCCCATGCATATGACAACATACTGTAGCTGTGGCACGGCGCTGTGTGTCCGTGCCGCAGGGTGTGTGTGCCGTCACATGGTTGCACTTCCTTATCGTTTTTTTTCAAAACAGCAGTCATGCGGGTCGGGAGAAGTGTCCGCAGTGTGTTCCGCTGTTTGCTCACTTCTGCATGGAAGTGCAGAAAGCGGTCGAGCCAGCCAGCTGACCCATCCTGTCGTCCACTTCCATATTCCAGTTGAACTCTGACCCCTCTTAAACAAAACAATAAGTGGAGAAAAAAAAGTGCTTGAAATCCTTTTAATTGTACTGCTAGATGCTCCACACAGGATATACTGTATCTTCGAGGCTGGGGTGCTGGAACCTAGTGAAGCCTCTATTCTGTATTTATCCAAAAGCACAAAACAGTGTAGGGAATCACACTCATGTCACTTACCTTGACAAGACCAACTTATCCATGATATAATTAAGATGTTGCCTTTGAAGGAACAGCTGGCAATTTGGCCTTGGTTTTGCAAAAGGTTGTTGATATTTGAGCTGAACAGCCTATCAAATGACACCCTCCCCTCTGTGCTCCTGAAGCTCTGTGTGTTTTGGTGGGGATAGTTTATGTTATGGTTCAGTCTGAGACACCACTGTATGTTTGTTTGTTTGTTTGTTTGTTTGTTTGTTTATGTTATGGTTCAGTCTGAGACACCACTGTATATTTGTCTTCTGGACTGTGTACAAACACCACAGTTCTTTTGAGCAGTACAGTAGCATAGCTGATTTGAACAAAAAACAAAAACAAAAAAAGTACTTTTTGGTAGTTTCTGTTATTTTCCTGTTCTTTGTGGTTACGAGCTCCCTTGTTTGTTTTGGCCATTTGAAATCCTCAATGAAACCCACTGTTTTGGCAATTTTTGTAGTCTTGAATGAGAAGCCGTCGCAAAGAAATCCACCTACAGAAACACAGAATACTGGTGCTTGTTATGACGTTGTTGATTTGATGACCTGTTCCAGGGATCTGGACGCCAGGGCGAAGAACGAGCGCTACCGGGCCCTGTTCCGTCTGACCCACGATGAGCGGCTGGACGGGCACACAGACTGCACTCTCTGGACGCCCTTCGCCAAGATGCATGTGGTGGGCCAGATGTTCGTGTCCAACAACTACATCTGCTTCGCCAGCCGCGAGGAAGACATGTGCCAACTCATTATCCCTCTGAGGGAGGTGAGGGAAGCCCACTACACACACACATGTGGACACACACACACACACACACACATGTGCACACACACACACACACACACACACACATTCATACACACACACACACATACACATTTAACACATCATACGCATATGCGCATACATACACACACACGCACACACTCACTCCTGTAGACAACACTACACCTTACCACACAGAGCAGAGCACATTCTGTTAATAATGTGCACACATTAATGATTAGTTTAGGAATAGCAACTACTTATGCATTATTATAATGTACTTGCAGTCAAATAGGCTTGATGCTTAAATACTTTGCTTAGTATAGAACCAGAACCCCAGAGCCCCAGTTATATACTGTAGCTGTTCTGTTGGGTCTTCTGTTGGGTCTATTTATTTGTTTTGAAGTCTTGATCAGCTTGAAGTGTTTCAGTAACACACTTAAGTGTAAGTACATTAGCAGTGTAATCCCAGTGTAAACATGAACCGCAGTAATTCCCACGCGGCGTCTCCCGCTCTGTCCCAGGTGTCCATCGTGGAGAAGGCGGACAGCAGCAGCGTCCTGCCCAGCCCGTTGTCCATCAGCACCAAGAACAAGATGACCTTCCTGTTCGCCAACCTGAAAGACCGCGACTTCCTGGTGCAGCGCATCTCGGACTTCCTGCAGCGCACGCCCGACCGCCTGTGGAGCGAAGGCGACCAGCTCCCGCTTAGCGGCCAATCAGTGAGTCAGTCATTCAGTCGCTGGAGCCGACAATTGGCCGAATTAGCTGTCAATCAGCAGGTACTGACTGTCACTGCCTGTGTACCTTGTTGTGGTGTGACCCATCCCTCCCCCACCTGAAGACCCCACCAGTCCCTCTGGTAGTGGTTTATTGTTGTGGTTGATCTTGTGGTTGTGGTTGTTTTTTGTTTACCTATTTACCCAGTTTTTCCCCCCTCCAACCTACTTACTGCTCCATCGCTTGCTTGGCTGTGTCTTATCACATTATTTACACACGCATGTTGTTTACAACTTGAGCCGCTGAGCGTCCGATTCAAGCCGAGTGTCCTGTCTCCCTCTGACCGCTCCTCCTGCAGGAGACGCCCAGCCCCACCACCCCCACCTTTCCGTCCAGCCCCCCCTCCCTGGGGGCCGGGGAGCCCCCGCAGCAGCAGCAGCAGCAGCAGCGCTACTACTGCCCCGACCTGCCCACTGCCAAGCAGGGCCTCCTCCGCATCTACCAGACGGACGCGCCCGAGGAGATCATGGGCCCCAAGGCTGTGAGTTCCATTACTGCCGCTCTGTCCACTCTAGCTTCTCAGGGGTCAGGCCATCCGTGCAACGTGGCTGTTCACGCCACGGCTCAGGGTCAGGGACCCATGTGTCCTTTTTTTTTTTGCACTTGTCAAGGTCTTGAGGAAGGTTCATGCAACCCAACATCAGTACAATGCATTATTTCCTGATGTGATTCCTCAAATTCCCAAATCAGAACATCGCAGAATGAAATACCTGTCCTGGTTGGCTTTTTAAGTGATAAAGATGTGAATGGCAATGAAAGCCTTTGATCTGCATAGATTCCGGATGTAGTGCTGACTACACACTCATTCAAGTCAGCGTATGTGAAACTCCAAAGTGAACACTGACCTAAAAATAAAGAATGTTTTCTTGTTGCTACTTTTGCCCTAGCGCCCCCTTGTGGACACTAGTGTGCATAGCACGAAAGGAAAACATTTCTTTTTTTCTATCTTTCTTTCTTTCCTAGTCACTTTCTTTCTCTCTTTCTTCCTGTCTCTCTGTCTCTCTTTCTATCTCTCTGTCTGTATCTCCATCTTCTCCTGCCTACCTCTTCATTTCCCTTGTTGGAAGTCGCTTTAATTAAAAAGCGTCAGACATGTAATATAATTTCCTCTTCGGCCTTCACACATCTTTTCACCTGTCTTTCTGTCTATTTCGATCTCTCTTGAACACACACACACACACACACACACACACACACACACACACTAACGTGGTCGTTCTCTCCCTATCTCTCCCCGTCCCAGACCAAAGAGAAGATGAAGGAGGAGGCCTGGAACATCCACTTCTTTGAGTTTGGCCGCGGGGTGTGCATGTACCGCACCTCCAAGACCCGGGAGCTGGTGCTCAACGGCATCCCCGAGAGTCTGAGGGGGGAGCTGTGGCTACTCTTCTCTGGTAGGAGCTCCACCTTGCTGCCCCAGGGGTGGGTGGGTGGGTGGTTGGTTGCAGGTTTGGTGGAGGGAGATTGGGGGGTGGGGGGGTTGTGATTGAGTTCAGTTGAGTTCAGTTGCAGCTGTGTCTACAAGACCGTAAGGTGAGGCAGTTTGTGTGTGTGTGTGTTTTTTTTTTTCTTTTTTAATAGGGGTGTTGAAATACGCTATCTGATTTGTGTGTTCGCTCGAGTATGTATGTATGTGTGTGTGAATGTATATGTATGTGTGTCTGTCACTTTGTGAGAGATGAGCATCTTATATGTGTGTATATTTACCAGAAAAATGTGGGTGAGGTGTAGAAGTTGTGTGAGTGTGTGTGTGTAGAACTTGTGTGTGTGTGTTTGTGGTATGTCTGTCTGAGTAGAAGCTGTGGGAAAGATCTTATTTGCTTATTTATATATTTGCCGGAAAGATGTGGGTGAGGTGTAGAATGTGTGTGCGTGCGTGTGTGTGTGTGTGTGCGCATGCGTGCGCACTTGAATGCGCAAGAGAGCATGATACTTGATGCAGTGAAGAGGTGTGCGTGTATGTGTACGTGTGCGCGTGTGTGTGTGTGTGTGTGCGTGCGAGAGAGCGTGATACTTGATACACAGTGAGGAGGTGTGTCTGTGTCTGCATTTATTTATCATTTGGTAGGGCAGCAGATTGAACGGAGTTGAGAATGGAACTGTTTTGGAATCAAATGGAATGATTTTAAAGTTTAAAAGTGAACACACATAAATCATAAACAACAGAACAACTTATACAACATATGAGACATGAAGAGACGGTGACAATGGTCAACAAGTACACACAGAAAAAAGGAAGGAGGGCTTTCTGACTCTGGCATTTAAACCAGAATGTTCTGTTTATTTTATGAGGAGATCTTGGATGGACACCTGGAGAGTTGTGGGTTTGGCCTTGTTGAGGCGTGCAGTTGTGCACTCGTGGGAGGAGATCTACTGATGGGCAGTTAGCCAGCACTGGGTTATGGGCAGATAAGGGTGAAACCAGGGAGGAGTGCAGTGAGCCTGAACAATGCTGGGAGCAATCAGAGCTGATTTAGGGGTGAGGGGTAGCTGTGAATCATTATTTAGAAGGCAGAGGGGTGAAAGAGCTGGCAAACTTTTAGCGCATCAGCTACGGAGATCTTTAAGTAATAATGTAATACCGGAAATATATGATGAATCTGGAGGCATTCTAACAAACCACACGAAAATTAATGATGCATTTAAACAGTTTTACTCAAATCTGTATACCTCCCAGTGTACCTGTGACCCACTGGCCATAGACTCATTCCTGGACACTCTAGACATTACATCTATAAGCCAAGATCAGCTCACAGCCTTAGAAAACCCAGTCTCTGAACTTGATATCACTCAGGCCATAGGTGCGTTACAAAGTGGGAAAGCCCCAGGCCCTGACGGCTTCCCATCTGAATTTTATAAAGCTTTCTCTGACAAACTGACACCTTTGTTATGTGCAGTGTTCTCTGAATCCCATACGAAAGAGGCGCTTCCACAAACCATGACTCAGGCAACAATCTCTGTACTATTAAAAAAACGTAAGGACCCCAGACAATGTGGTTCCTATCGACCAATTAGTTTGCTGAATGTAGATTATAAAATCCTCAGTAAGATCCTGGCTCTTCGTCTTGAGAAGGTGATATCTTCCATTGTACATCCAGACCAGACTGGTTTTATTGCGAATCGACAGTCTTTTTTCAATGTCAGGCGTATGCTTAACATACTACACTCTGACCACTCTACAGTCACACCTGAGGTTATTGTCTCCCTAGATGCCGAGAAGGCATTCGACCGCGTAGAGATGGGATATTTATTTTTTATCTTAAATAAGTTTGGTTTTGGTCCTTACTTTCAATCCTGGGTTCAAACTTTATACTCTTCACCTGTATCAACAGTGAGAACCAACAATACTACCTCAGCTTACTTTCCACTACAAAGGGGTACTTGCCAGGGCTGTCCCCTCAGCCCCTTATTGTTTGACCTAGCTATAGAACCTTTAGCTATTGCTCTAAGAGCAAATAATGACTTTTCAGGTATTATGCGAGACGGCATCAGTCATAAAGTGTCACTGTATGCTGATGATTTGGTTCTATACATCTCAGAGCCAGGTAATACTATTCCTAAAATTTTGGAGATTATGCATACATTTGGCACCCTATCAGGGTATAAACTGAACCTAAACAAAAGTCTTCTTTTCCCTGTGAATCAACTAGCAAGTGACATCGACTATAATTATCTCCCATTCCAGGTGGAATCCACTTCATTCACCTATCTTGGGGTACAGATTACACGTACTTTCAAGACTTTGTTTAAAAGTAACTTTAACCCACTAATGGAGCGCACTAAACAGGACTTGACCCAATGGTCGACTCTCCCTATTTCTCTTGCTGGTCGGATTAACTCTGTCAAAATGACAGTACTACCTAGATTTTTATATCTCTTTCGTATGATTCCAATTTTTCTACCTAAATCTTTTTTTAAGAAACTTGACACAATTATATCAGCCTTCATTTGGAATAACAAAATTGCACGAATCAACAGAGCCCATTTACAAGGTTCAAGGAAAATAGGAGGTTTAGCACTGCCAAATTTCTTACACTATTATTGGTCAGCGAATATCACAAAATTACCCATTTGGCTCTCTACTTTTCAGTCTGGTGAAGGTCCTACATGGGCTACAATGGAGCTGCATTCTAGCCTTCCTATCTCACCTGTTGCTCTCATCAGTTCCTCTCTCCCGATTAAGCTACAAAGCTGTGCTAAAAACCCAGTGGTCCACAATACAATACGAATTTGGTTTCAATGTAGGCGGCACTTCAATTGTAAAAAGACACTGACATCTATTCCTATAACATCAAACCCTCTGTTTCTCCCATCTCAAATTGATTCAGCATTCATACTCTGGAGCAGGCAGGGCATATTGTTTTTCAGGGATCTCTTTATTGATAACCTTTTCATGTCATTTGACACATTAGTCAAGAACTTCAACATTCCTCGAACTCACTTTTTCAGGTACCTACAAGTGAGAAGCTTTGCCATGAAGTATTTTAGTACATTTCCTCTCCTCCCACCAGATTCTCCTTTAGCAGACTGCCTACAAGTTATGAGAAACCTGAAAGGCCATATCTCCAGGGTATACAATACAATTCAACTGATTGACCCCCCATCACTAATCAGGAGAAAAACTGCATGGGAAGAAGACCTTAGTGTTGACATCCCAGAAACTATATGGAATGAAGCTATTAGGCATATCTACTCATCATCCATATGTATCCGACACCGTTTGATTCAATTTAAAGTTTTTCATCGCTTATACTTTACCAAAGCCCATCTTTCAAAAATATTTCAAACAGACGATTCTAGCTGCAGTAGATGTCATCAGTCCCCAGCAACTATGGGACATATGTTCTGGTCATGTAATTCACTATACAACTTTTGGACGTCAATATTTGAGGTATATACAGAAATCTGCCAAAAAACAATAGAACCTAACCCATATATAGCAATATTTGGAGTTCCTCCAGAGGAATATAAGCTGAACAAATACCAATCAAATGCTATTGCGTTCTCCTCACTTCTAGCCCGCAGACTGATTCTTTTCAGATGGAGGGCTACTTGTCCTCCTTCTTTTGTGCAGTGGGTAAATGATGTTATGATGGCCCTTCAAATAGAGAAACTAAGATCTGATCTGGGTGGTTCATATAAAAGATTTGATAGAACATGGTCTACATTCATTAGTTGTGTAGAAAACCTAACCCTTGCATAATTTTCCCCTTCCTACAATTGTTCCGAAATAACAAGTGCATTGAGCTTGTGCATACATTTGTGTCTTTGTTGTTGTTGTTATAGTCTTTTGTTTTACATATATATATATATATTATTTAAAAATAATAATTATTTATTGAATTTTTTCCCTGTCTTTTTTCCTTTTTCTTTCCTCTTTAATTTGTTTTTTCTTAACGTGCTTGTGCCTGTATTGTCATTTTGTCTGTATATGTTCCTTCTAATCTGGGTATGATTTCTGAATTTCTGATCATATTGTATTATTGTATGTTGGAAAACTTTAAAATAAAGTGTTCAAAAAAAGAAGGCAGAGGGGTTGGGCTGCGATGATAGTACAGAACATTTATCATTCCAGAGAATTGTCTGATTGGGATGCAGCCTTTACTACATGCACGCTGTTGTGCCATGTGCCTGATTGGGGCAGGGAGTGCAATTCCAACTGTTTGAAAAAATTTCAAAGGCACAGAACAGAGAATATGCCAGATATGTTAGCTTGAAGTCTATAAGTTGATGTGCAAGATTTTTGGAGTGGTATATGATTTTAGTATAGTACTGTAGTTTGGGAATACAAACTTTTCAGGAATTTGTGATTTGCTCTACAACGTCAATAGCATGTAAAAACCTTCTGAGATTATTGGATACGACTTTTCCTTCAAGGAATGCTGTTTGATCATAATATGAGTTTACTCACTACAGTTTCCATAAGAGTGACCAGCACCATGGAGTATATTTCCATGTCTCTGCAAATCACTGAGATCTGTGACTCAAACATACGCAATTATGTTTCAATGTGTTTGAGTTTTTCAAAACTCTCTGTGGAGAGATACTAAATGGAACTTGCCCTTACTTGGCTAGTTGCCATGGCAGCTGCGACAGTTGTTCCAACATGAACTTGTGACCTTTTTATGACTCATGGTTTCACATGATCACCTGATACTTGCCCTGTTCATAGCAACAACAGCATCACTACCTCGTGGAACCAAAACAAGAGGAACTTACCCAGGGACCCTTTTGTCTGTCCCAATTGCAATACTACAGGGTTGTTGCTTACAGTTAATTGAATAGGAGTTCACTGACCTCAGCACTTTCTATAAAGAATTTGATTTGTGGAAATATCATCACTTATTCTGTGATGAGAGGTTTTATCATTAAGGGAGTTTTCCAGTGCATGTAACAATAATTCAAACTACTTTGAGTATCAGCCTGTGCTGTAAGACACATTGAAAAAGTAAGTTGGCCATGATGTCAGAAAATCTTGCCATTGTGTATTTGTGTTTTTCATTCCTTATTTTCTTTGTTTTCCCCTTACCGTCTTTCTTTCTTTCTTTCTTTCTTTCTCTTTCTCTCTCTCTCCTTCCCTGACCCTCTCCCTCCATCCTCCTGTCTCAGGTGCCCAGAATGAGATGGCCACCCACCCGGGCTACTACGCTGAGCTGGTGGAGCAGGCCATGGGCCGCTGCACGCTGGCCACCGAGGAGATCGAGCGGGACCTGCACCGCTCCATGCCCGAGCACCACGCCTTCCAGAACGAGATGGGCATCGCCGCGCTCCGCCGCGTGCTGACCGCCTACGCCTACCGCAACCCCAACATCGGCTACTGCCAGGTGGGCACTCGCAAACCTAGCCATGGCACACACACACACACACACACACACACACACACACACACACACACACAGATAAAGCATAGGCTGCTACTAAGTGTGCATGCACACTTAAACATGCAGATGCTGCACGCATGCACACACACACAGACGCGCACACACACACACACACGCACACACACAGTTAAAAGCACTAGCATAGGCTACTGCTAAGTGAGCATGCACCCTTGAGCATGCAGATGCTACGTTTGCTACATAGTGACCTCAGTCCTAATATTTGCTTTGTGCATGTGTATGAATATAGAGGGAAACTACCAACTAAATTCTTATAGTTTACCTTTACTGTAAGGTTCATGGACACACACACACACACACACACACACACACACACACACACACACACACACACACACACACACACACACACACACACAGCCACACAACCACACAGATGTAGACTGTGTATAGACCACTACTAAATGAGCATGCACACTTGAACATGCAGATGCTACCACCACAGCCTAGTGACCTGAATACTAATATTTGCTTTGTCCAGACAAATAGAGGGGAACTACCGACTGAAACCTTAGTTTACTTTTACAATGAGGTTTACAGATAGCCTATATTTCATCCAAACTTAGCCCCACCCACAACGTTTGTGGTCAAGAAGTTCAATCTGGATTTGTTCCGTTGTGGAGCTGTACGAAGTCACGGTTCGGACCACAACTCCTGAACGGTTTTGTTCAGAGGACAGATGTAGGTTGGTAGTGACAAATTATTAGCTTTCAGTATGATGCCTTTTGTAAGTGACATCTGAATAAAAAGTGTTTAATTCTTCCCAGTTCTTCCTAACAAAAATGCTGTTGATAAAAGGTAGACATTTGGATTTCGCTATGATGTCTGTTGTACAAGATATTATTGGCACTAGAAAACAATAAGGCATTTGTGGAGAAGAAGAGCCCCTGTGTCAGTTGAAACACGCGCCATAATCACATCCCAATGGAACCGTGTCAGACGCTAATTCTGACTGGAATTGAGTATGACGACGTCAGGCTAGTTTACAGACACACACACACACACATACACACACCATCGCACCCCTCCCCCTGCCACACACACACACACACATTCACTGGAACCGTTGAAAGCAAACATAACACGAGCTGCCTCTGGGTGTGTATACAAACACTCCCACATTCCCGACACTCAGCTACCAGTGCTACAGATAATGTATATGTCCCTATACTGTACATGTGGGATTCACAGCACATACCCACCAACACACACACACACACACACACACACACACACATGCAAATATATACAGTACAGTCATACTCATACTCCCCATCTAGGCTGACCACAGTCTATTTCAACCCTCTTTTAAGCAGTAGTAGTAGGTCAAGGGTACTTTCCAAGCGACCTAATTGAGCAGACCACTGAAACAGCTTTTCAAATGAGACTCCAGAGAGTAACTTCCATGTTCTCGCTCATGAAATATGCATGTGTTTTCATTTGGGGGGCTTGTGGGCACCAGCACTGCTGTGTAGTATCTAGTTACAGCTTTTACTAAGATGAAACACTGCTAAGATGGATTTGCTTTTATGAAAGGTTGATGCATTGTGCTGATGTTATCTTTCTCTCTATCTGTCTCTCTATCTCTCTCTCCCTCACTCTCTCTCTCTCTCTCTCTCTCTCTCTCAGGCGATGAACATAGTGACGTCTGTGTTGCTGCTGTATTGCACTGAAGAGGAGGCCTTTTGGCTGCTGGTGGCGCTGTGTGAGAGAATGCTGCCGGACTACTACAACACCAGGGTCGTAGGTGTGTGTCTTTGTCTCTGTGTGTGTCACGTAAATTTAGATGTAGAAGAGAAGCATCTGTACTTTTTTTTCTGTTGATTTGTCTGGGGTGATTTGAGGGTGATGCGGAATGCCTGGACCTCTGTGAATACCATTCTAAATATTCTGTGTGTGTGTGTGTGTGTGTTTGTGTGTGTGTGTGTTGTGTGTGTTGTGTCTGTGTGTGTCCCCCCGTCGCTCGTCCCTCAGGGGCCCTGGTGGACCAGGGCGTGTTTGAGGAGCTGACGCGGGAGTGTCTGCCGCTGCTGTACGAGCACATGCAGGAGCTGGGCGTCATCTCCACCATCTCGCTCTCCTGGTTCCTCACGCTCTTCCTCAGCGTCATGCCCTTCCACAGCGCCGTGCTGCTCGTCGACTGCTTCTTCTACGAGGGCATCAAGCTCGTCTTCCAGGTCTCCCTGGCCGTGCTGCACGCCAACATGGAGCTGCTCATGGCCTGCAACGACGAGGGCGAGGCCATGACCATCCTGGGGAGGTGAGAGAGATCGGGGGGGGGGGGGTCCTGGTTCTTAGACATGTTTGTATGAAGACTTGTGCTGTAGTGATTATTGGGTGATTCATGCTACTCATAACATGCTATTCATGCTAGTCACTCATGCCGTCTGAAACTCCTTGACAAGTTCATATCACTTCATTTATATTTAAAAGACACATCTGAGGACATGTTTTTATTGGTTGCACTGTAGTTGGCTTTGGAGTAAATTACCATTGAAGAATTAGGAACAGTGAATGGCCTGTTCTTCAAATGTTTGATTACATTAGTACGTACAAGGAACAAACAAATTTCTGGGATATCCTGTTCATTAAAAATATCCTGGCACGACAACTCTTACCAAAGCTATGGCATGATTGGTATTTTGGTATGGTATGATAGGCATTTGTCCACAATACAAGGATGTTGATATCAATATTGTTAGCTGGATAATAATAACGAGAGGCCCAGCCATTGTGTTTGAACTGTAATAATAACCTCTTCCTGTTCTCCCATCAGGTATTTGGATAATGTTGTGAACAAGCAGACCGTGTCTCCGCCCATTCCCCACCTCCACGCTCTTCTGACCAGTGGGGACGAGCCACCTCCAGAGATCGACGTCTTTGAGCTCATCAAGGCCTCCTATGAGGTGAGCCTTCCTCTGATCTATGTGCTTTACATCTGTTTTGCTTGGCTCCGCTGTAAAGCTCTGTGTTGTCTACATTTGCTAGACAAATAAAGGGGCCTGACTTGTCTTGACATGTACGACCAGAACACACTTAGTAGGGTTTGCCGTCACTACTCATTTACAAGGTCCTTTGTTTAATCATCTGTGTTAATCATTTCTCTTTCTCTGTCACACACACACACACACACACACTCACTCACACATGGGTGCGCTATCGTCTTCTCTTTGGCCACGAGCAGAAGTTTGGCAGTCTCCGTGCTGACGTCATTGAGCAGATGAGGTTCAAGCAGAGGTTAAAGGTCATCCAGTCTCTGGAGGACACGGCCAAGAGGAGTGTGGTGAGTGTCTGGACTGAGCATGCGCCACTCATCACTCATGAATGATACTTTCGCCTGGCCAAGCTTCAATTGATTCGTGTGTGTGTGTGTGTGTGTGTGTGTGTGTGTGTGTGTGTGTGTGTGTGTGTGTGTGTGTGTGTGTGTGTGTGTGTGTGTGTGTGTGTGTGTGTGTGTGTGTGTGTGTGTGTGTGTGTGTGTGTGTGTGTGTGTGTGTGTGTGGTCATGCTTGCAGGTGAGGGCCATCATGACTGATTCAGCCTTCAGCATTGAGGAGTTGGAGGAGCTGTACGTCCTGTTCAAGGTGAGCTGGTGTGTTGTGGCTCCCTGGCAGCTGTGCTCAGAGCAGTTGTCCAGGCTGCATGTCCTCAGGTGTCCAGAACAATAAGATCATGTCCAGCCATCTTAGACAGTTGAGGCTCATTTAAAAAAAAAAAAAATCTCATTAAAGATTTGTTGAATTTTATATAACTGCCCGGTGACCTACTTTTGATGAAAATATACAGCCGGTCATATTTCACACAACAATGTACAGAGATGGGGGGCGCTGTGGCGCAGCAGGCTACAGCGTCCATACCATTTACGGGTCCGAGTGCCCACGGGGACCCAGGTTCGAATCCGGCCTGCGGTCATATCCCGATCCCGCCCCATCTCTCTCTCCCACTTGTTTCCTGTCTACCTCTTCACTGTCCTATACTAATAAAGGCAAAAAAGGCCAAAAAATATACTTAAAAAAAAAAACAATGTACAGAGATAATTACTTGCTAGAAAATCTCTTTAAATGACTTGAAGTACGGTTCTGTTTAGGTCAATAATTCCCATGTCCATCCCATGATTTATTTATTTTGTTTGTGTGATTGTGTGTGTATCTCTGTGTGTGTGTGTGTGTGTGTGTGTGTGTGTGTGTGTGATTGTGTGTGCGTGTGCGTGTGCGTGCGTGTGCGTGCGCGTGTGCGTGCACATCCTTGTGTGTATGTAGGCCAAGCACATCATGAGCTGCTACTGGGGCGCGAGCAGCACGGCGGCGGAGCGGCACGACCCGAGCCTGCCCTACCTGGAGCAGTACCGCATCGACCTGGGCCAGTTCGGCCAGCTCTTCTCCGCGCTGGGCCCCTGGGGCTGCGGCGTCCACACGCCCACGCTGGCCTCGCGCCTCTTCCGCCTGCTCGACCAGAACAAGGACGGCCTCATCAACTTCAAGGAGTTCGTCACGGGCCTCAGTAAGAGGGTTTAGGGGTAACAAAGGGGGGGCTGTCGGAGTCTTGGGACTATATCACCGTCCTGGCTGTAGTAAAGATGTAAATGTTGGCCCCAGCTGTGGCGCAACTGGCTTGGGCACCTTCACCACACGCCGGCGACCCGGGTTCGTTTCCCGCCCCGTGGTCCTTTCCGGATCCCACCCCGACTCTCTCTCCCGTTCACTTCCTGTCATTCTCCGCTATCCTATAACATTAAAAGGCATAAAAGCCCCAAAAAATACATAAACAAAAAAAAACATGTAAATGTTGGGTCTGAACTAACAGATAACAGAAGTCACCCAGATCAACAATTGGGTGTTTGGAACATATATTGTTTAAATATATATATATATATATATAGCTAAAGATATAAATAGATCTAAGATATAAAAATATACTGTATAAATATAAGATATAAAAATATAGGTTGAATTGTGGTTGGTTCATATCTAAAATGCAGTGATTTCATTGATGTTCTCCCCCTGCTAGTGATGGCAGGTCCATTTCCAGGGAGCGTGAGGTTAGTGAATATATTGCGTGGCCTCGCATCGCTGCCTGTAGTTGGTAAATAAAGCTGTCAGATGGGTAATGGGAGTGCTCGCTGACTGAGGTGACCTCCGCTGGTGTCATTATTGCTGCTGACTCATGCTGCAGTAACAAACATACTTTGCTTGTCCTGGGTATTACGCTGAGTCGGCAATTCTTTCATAGGCCTAGTTATTTGAGAGGTCAAGAGTCTCTGTATATCCTGTGGAAGACTGATCAAGAGTCTGTTTCTCTCTCCTTTCCTCCCCCTCCCTCTCTCTCTCTCTCTCTCTCGTGGCCTCAGGTGGAATGTATCATGGAGACATGACCGAGAAACTCAAGCTCCTCTACAAACTCCATCTGCCTCCAGGTAAGCAAACACTATCTATTTGTACTGCGTGCGTGCGTGCGTGCGTGCGTGCGTGCGTGCGTGCGTGCGTGCGTGCGTGCGTGCCTGCCTGCCTACTAGTCACACCACACAGTTTGTCAATTCCTTGTTATGGACAAGTGTGATGTAATGCAATACAAAGAAAGTGGTACATGCAGTGCAATCGATTATTGACTAATGACAGCAAGGATTCTTGTGGTAGACTTTTTTTCTGTATTTGTGAGCAGAGCCGTTATAAAGGAAGTAGATCTGGAAGAAGTGGATAAGGCAGCATGGGACCTAAGACTAGAGACTACAGTATTGCCGTAGCAATTAACAATATTACTAGGGTGTGGTGGAGTAGCAGTAGAAATAGCATTGCCTTAGAAACAGTTGACCCAGGTTTAACTCCCGAACCCAATGCTACGAGTCCCTGTTGCTCTGGATAAAACTCCAAAGCAACTCCAGCTTGTTTTGCTTTCACTCACTTTAGACCAGTCTATGTTCTTAAGCAAGACTCCAGTCTGACTGAGTGAAAGGTACCAGAAGTCTGTATGACCATACTGGGTGCACTCCCACGTGTTGGGAGCCAGAAGTCAACTGACACAACAGAACAGATGCAGGTTTCCTCGCCTGATAGTCAGCACAAGCGGAGGAAGTCCGTTATTTGGAGTCAGCAGCAGGCGCTTGTGTGATTGCACGACAGAGCAACGCTGCGAGGGCTGCAGTGTGTGTGTGTGTGTGTGTGTGTCCAGGGGAGGCTGCAGATGCATTTAGAGCACACACTCAGAGCTGGAGCTGTTTTGGCATCGTGAATTGTTATTCTTTTTTCCTGTGCTTGTTGTCCAATGTGTAATATTTTTAGGTGTATTTACAATGATGATCATTTTCCTCTTTCTCTGAATTGCTCTCTCTTTCTTTCTTTCTCTTTCTTTCTTTCTTTCTCTTTCTCTATCTCAGCCATGTGTCCAGAAGAGGCAGAGTCAGCACTGGAGGCAACACAGTTCTTTACAGACGACGACACACTCCAGGGTATACACATTTTGTCTTTATACACACACACACACACACACACACACACACACACCTCCAACCTACTCTCATGCACCTAAGTAAACACATTCAGTCATTGGGCCTAAATTTGCATACCATGGCTCAAACCGTTCAGAGCAGTGTGCCTCTCTCAGTAGGCAAACAGAATTGGAAACCTCATGAACAGAACCATTGTAGGTGTCTACATTGTGAAGGGTCCCCATAATAACTTATGTCCCCTTAAGGATAGGAATACGTGTATGTGTGTTCGGTGTCATTCAAGGGTACCTAGAGAATGTCCCTCTGAAACTCTGCATGTGTGTTTTTTCTGTGTATCCTCTCCCCGCATGTTTGCATGGGGCATTGCCAGTCCCACTAACGTGTAACATGACCGAATGGATGTTGAGCTCTGTTGAACCTCATTTTCCTCATACTCTTGTTTCATCTGTCTCCTCTCATCTATTCTCTCTCTCTTTCTTATTGCTATCTTCTTCCTTTACTTTCTCTTCCTTTTGTCTGCTCTTTCCTACCTGTTTCCTGTGATCACTCTTTTGCTCTTGTGCTCTCTCTATCTTTCTCTCTCCGCATCCTTCTCTGCTTCCTTCCTTCCTTCCTTCCTTCCTTTTCTCTTCCTTCTCTCGTGCTCTTACTCTCACACTCTCTCTGTCTCTTCTTTCTCATTGTCTCGCCACTCCAGATTCTCCCTTCCTGTCTCATCTGGATTTCCTGGTGCAGGAAGTCGCTGAAGGTTTGTTTCTGTGTGCCCCCAGTAGAAGTGAAAAGCCTCGGCACTCGGTTCACACTTTCACTGGGAAGTTCCACATGAGGGCCGCCCGCCACATCTGATCTCACCATTGTACACACATTAGTAGTCTGTCTGCCGTCCGTCAGTGATGTTGGTATGGTGGTGTGTGTTTTTGGGTGAAAGAATATTGGGCTTGATTTTATTTCACTCGTTCACATTTACAGTTTATAACACCTGTGTTTATCCACCCGGGGTCAGTTGGAGATGGCTTTTACGGTTTCCTGTTCATTAGAATTCGGTTGAGTCTCTTAATTTGTCCTGCATTAGTCGATAGTAGGCGATATGACCGCAAGGCTGTTCAGGTACCTCATTTGTTTCTGGTGGAGTATTAGCTGTGTTGTAACTGCATCTTCTGTTATATTAATAATAATAATAATAATAATAATAATAATAACAATTTTAACATAAACATAACTCCTTTTACATCGTAACATCCTGATTCACTGGGTACAACAACCCAGCGGGTCCATGTAGATATTAAGTATATTAATAATAACAGAGCAATAGCAACACAGCTGGCTCCACCGGAAACAATTGAGGTACCTGAACAGCCCTCTGTGCATATAGCCTTTTGAGTCTATAAATAGAGTCGTGTGGTTTCAGTCTTTGGTTCACTCAGAGATCTCTGTCCATCTTCCCTCACTCCACCTGACTTCATCTTAACCTCAAGCTTTGTATCACTCTGTTATCATCACTGTTGATGGTTCCCCTTACTTCTCCCTCGTCTCCATAATTCGTTTCCCTGTTGGATTTCCACACTCATATTCTGGTGTTATCCTCCTATGTGTGTGTGTTCTAGCGTGTTACCTCTAACACTCAATATAATCCTGGCAATATTTGACCTGCTATAAACTAATTTCAGACTCCTGTAAAAGGTAATTGTTGTAGTATAATACAAATCAATATTAGTATATGTGAACTGCTTTCAGTCAACTTCCATACGTTAAACACATTTTACAAGTCTAATGTATTCAACCAAGTTACCTGTTCTGGAGAGTATTTGGTCTAGCATCCATGCATATTTTGAGGACTTTGACCCTTTTAACTGCAGTATATAAATGGCCTGCCACATCCTTCAGCCTCAGTCTAAACATGACGTAGAACTGTGTTGATGTTAGTTCAGGAAGTGTCCCCTCTAGTGATGCGCGGTTCAGCCCATTACCTGCGGATATCCGCGGGTTTACCCGCGGGTCGGGCGGATTTGGGTAGGCCTAATAGTTTTTTCTAAATATTGCGGGTGGGTCGGGTCAAAAAAGTAAAAATGCACATTTCTCACTTGTTAACTTCCGACATATTAGGTGGCGATGCGCCTGCAATACAGGAGGTGTGGTCGAGCGCAAAACATAATTTCTCCTAAATTCAGCACCCAATTGCGCCATGCGTGACTGACTGAAAAAGTCAATCGCGCATTCGCTACTTTATGGACATGGAGCCTAATGATCTGGGATATCGAAGGTTGTGCACAATGCGAGAACACCTCGCTTCTGTCATAGGCTACACGAATAAACAGCTGTGCTTGTTAAATGCTTGGCAGTGTTAAACGCAAAAGTAGGCTAGCCTATGAAGTTGCAAGGGGAAATATGAATGGCAACTTGTTATGAAGATGAGATTTAACACTAGCTATGTCTAGGCTGCAGATTATGAATGGTGTGGAGGAGCGCAGATTGTCAAAATGACCGATCATTGTAACCCGCTGTTGTCCTCATGTGGGCTAATTAGGCTAGGAAAGACGTTAAATGCGTTTTTTCCTTTCTGCGGGTCGGGTCGGATTTGGGTCACAATTCGAACATATTTTTGCGGATTGGGCGGGGCGGTTTGGATCTCCTGAAAAGTCGGGTTGGGGCGGGTTTTAAAAAAAGCCCACCCGCGCATCACTAGTCCCCTCCCATTGAAATACAAAAACAAATTGAAATTTTAAAAACATTTACGTTTGTTAATTTAGTAGACATGTCTCTATTACTTAAGTGGTTGTGTGTGTGCCCTGCTGAAAAAACCAGCCTGACCAGCTAAAGGTGGTTTGCTGGTTGACCAGCTTGTTAACCAGCTTGTTTGACCACCCTTTGATGGTTAACCAGCTAGACCAGCAAAACTCTCGCGAAAACACACCTTCAGCTGGTTTACCCAGCTTATGATGGTAATTCAGCTGGTTTTGATTGTCGTACCACCTTAAGCTGGTCATTTTAGTTGGTGTTGCTGGTCTACATTGCTGGTTTTTACTGGCCACGCCAGCTTATGTTGGTCATTCTAGAAAACCAGCTTGACCATCTTTGTCAAGCTGGACAGGCTGGTCACCAGCATGACCATCTTAAACCAGCTGTATCCCAAACGACAGGCTGGTCACACCAGCACGACCAGCTTCCTCAGATGGTCACGCCAGCATGTCTAGCTGGTGGCCTAACCAGCTACACCAGCAAGACCAGCAATAAGAACTGTGTTTTGGGCAAAGACCAGCTAAAACCAGCTAAAACCAGCTACCAGCCTAAGCTGGTTTCTTGCTGTTTTTTTCAGCAGGGTGGTGAGATGCTGTCTTTGCTGATGATTGACTGTGTGTTTGCAGGTGAAGAGGTAAAGGAGGCAGGAGACTCTGGAAATGGAGACTCTGAAGACAAGAAAGGTGCGCAGCTCAGCGAGCTAATATTTTAACAGTTTGATGGAGATCTGTGTGCTCTTGATATTCATTAAAGTGGCCAATCAATTACTCTGACAAAGTATTTTGGGGTTTAAGACGGTAGTAAATAGCCTGCTTTCTACCATTTTCTCTCGCAGAGGAGAAAGTGAAGGACTATAAATATTACCTAAGGATGTGGGCCAAAGAGAAGGAACCCAAAAAAGAGACCATCAAAGACCTGCCCAGGATGAACCAGGTACCCATTACAACAGTTGACCTTGTTTGACCATAGTGTGAGCTTCCATACTGGTCTATGAAGTCCTATATTGAGGCTGCTACCTGTTCCAGGTGAGTGCACTGCTTAGTGTTGACAGTCACTGATGGTCTCTGGTGTTGCCGTGTCTTCACAGGAGCAGTTCATCGAGGTGTGTAAGACGCTCTACAACATGTTCAGCGAGGACACCCTGGAGCAGGAGCTCTACCACGCCATCGCCACTGTGGCCAGCCTCCTGCTGCGCATCGGTGAGGTGGGCAAGAAGTTCTCCAACAACGGGTCCGGCAAGAAAGTTCTGGAGCCCCCAGCCCAGCCCCAACCTCCTCCCCAGCCTCTGCCTTCAGCCGACGGCCCAGAGAGAGAGGACTCCAACGGGGAGGGCAGCTCGGGGCAGTCCCTGATCTGCAAGGCCCTGGCGGAGGCCCAGTTGGAGACGGTGGGGCCGCCCGGAGGAGGTCCGTCGGGAGCCGGAGGCTCGGACGAGGAAGGGAAGGACGACACCTCGGTCTCCTCCTACTCGGTGGTGAGCGCCGGCGAGCTCCAGTGCGAGGACATCGCCGACGACACCGTGCTGATCGGCTGCGGCGGAAACGGCGCGGGGGACAAGAGGCGAGGGAGCGCGCCGGACGCCGACTGGTCCATCACCTTCGAGCAAGTGCTGGCCTCCATGCTGACCGAGCCGGCCCTGGTGGACTACTTTGAGAAGAAGCGGGACATCCAGGGCAAGATGGCCGCCTGCAAGACCCAGAGGGCTGTGGAGAGGCAGATCAGCTCTTCCAGTGACCACGAGCTGGCCCAACTGTCCACTTGAGAGCGCGCCCACCCACCAAACCGCGGCCGAGTTGCACTCTCGCTTACACATACACCCATACACACACGCGTGTGTGTATTTGTGAGGGAGAGTGCGCGTAGACACACATCAATAGTAGTATGTGTACAGTACGTGTGAATGCAGGCCCATATCAGCAGGCGAAGGGGAGATATGTGGCTACGCAAACATGCATGTCTGACAATAGCATGCAGTTTTCCACGCACTTGTGTGTACTGTACGTGTGGGTGTGTGTCTACGTCGACGTATGCAATGTGATGGGCAAAAGGTGTTTGTTTGCAGACGCAGGC
>NC_085014.1:22097214-22139714 GCF_963854185.1 Sardina pilchardus
GTGCCATTACCTGGATGGATCTGTGCAGTGAGGGCAATGTTTCAGTGCAGTGTGCGTCAGAACTAATCTCACACTAAAGCTTTAGTGATGCTAGACTGCAAGGTCTTGTTCTAGAGAGGGACTCGCATCAGACATTCCCTGGAGAGGGCACCCGGATAGGAATTTGTTTAGCTCTTGAGCTCAGCTGAGCTTACTTGGAGCCAGCATGTGCTGCTTTTCAAAAACTGTCTGTGCATCTGTGCATGTCATCTTCCGTGTGTGTGTGTGTGTACCAGTGATAACATTTAAAGCTTCCTTGACGCTGTTGAGGACTTTGCCTAGCAACCTGCAACGCTCACAACCCCCAGTGCAGAGTAGAGAAAGAGGAAGTTCCGCCTGGTGGCTCCTGGGCCAGTAGCATATCCAGTGACATCATTTCTACTGCCTTTTTGATTGGCAAAACGTCTGTCATCAGCAACGATATGTAAGAGGTTATTTGTTGAGTTGGTCAGTATTAATAAGTTCTCTTTTCTTCATTTGAAAGTTTGTCCTGTGAATCTCAACTCCGTTGGTATAATTGGACCATACTGTAGCTTGGTAAAAATGTCACCAGGCAAATCTTCATTGTCTTTCGAAGATGTAACACTATCAGACGGGCCTCATAATCATGATGCACAAATTAGTTTACACTAATACTGGTAGTAACTGTTTCTTTCTAATCAAGTGGAGATACCATTGATTACACAGTATTGGGAAACTGTCCACTGTGCGGTTATCTAGTATTACATATGATGGGCAGGATCTGTTCGGCGGATGTCGTTAGACCGGTCTGTATTATTTGCTTATAAATGGCTGGCTTCTAGAGTTTCTAGTCTGTGCATTTGTTTAAAACATTTCACCAAATCTAAGCTGGTCTTGTAATTCCATGTAACACGTTTGTTTTTTATTAGAATTTATCTGGGATAACTGATTACTTTTCCTCACTGCTTAAACACACATCTGTATAAATGTATGTGCTAATCTTTATGCAAAGCTATTTGTTTGTCTTAAGCTGTATATAGAAGCATATCATATTTTCTTATATAAAGTGTTTTATTGTTGAAAGTCTATGTAATACGATGTACCTTTTATCCTATTTTAAAAAGCATCCTCTATTCTCTTCATTTTAAACATATTATTTTGTCATTGTACGCAAGATTGTTCTTCAATAAAGTACCTTCATTTTACTCATGTTCCTACACCAAATACAGTGGCTTGTATCTCTAGCTGCTTCTCATGGTTCTAAGACATGTTCCACTGTGTTGAGACTGAGAACTAAACTGAGTGTACTGTGTTCCGGTGTTCCATGTAACCACAGGTCTTTGTGAGTTCGCCTGTAGCATTTCTAACTAACTCAATAATTCAATCTCTGACTTGATGACGTACATAATCCTCATCAATGGATTTATGCCTGTAAGACTGAATGAAGCCTGGTGAAAAGGTATAATGTGTATGTTTTCCCCACTGAGATTCAATTTGTTTTTTTTTCTTGTTCTCATATTGACATACTCTTCCTTTACTTACCCAACACACTGATGGTGAATTAGAGAAGTCCGCCTTGGTATGTGTGTATTTCCATGTGCATCTTTAACTGTGAAAATGCTTTAACAGAAACGGACTGCTTGTGACCGGCTACTTCATGTTTACATGCTTACAGGTGTCTCACAGTTCCCACACACCCCCCCTTTGCCAGTTCCATGTGAAAATGTTCATCCGTGTCGGTGTTTGGTGCCTCAAATACCAAGTGTCGCCTCCACAGACTACATGGGAGTTATTTATTTCATGATACTACACTAGGTGGTTTTCGATAATTATTGATCTGTACTGTATCACATCATCTTGTGTAATAAACAAAAGTACCATTAAATGAGTCACGTGTTGTTGTGCTATTTTTGACTACGTGCTTTAGCAAGGGTGCAGACTGTACACAGCTTGGTGCTAAGGCAACCACATGAAGGGGTTACCATGGTCATAGAACAGCCATGCAAATGCGCACAAAAATGATTAGCAAGCAAGAAAAAAACGTAATAAAGACCAAATCATAAAAATGGTTATATTTATTTAAAAAAAAAAGTGTGACATGAACGATATGACACTGAACGAAAGAAGTATGTTAAAACTACCTGAGACACGTATTTGGCATATTGGTGAGTGTGTGTGTATGTGCATATGGGATTAATGCTGCATTGATTTTTGTTTTGTTATGGTTAGATGCCCATTTATGTAGAAGCGGACTGCTGATGCATCTTTCTCTTTCAGCTTAAAACCTGTTTGGAAGCATAGGACCTTGCTGAAAGTAGCTACACATGAATGATCATATACTATGTACAAACGCTTGCGTTAGTAGCATGTAATTTACAGAAGCAGTCCCCAATTTTTTGCTTTTTATTTTGCTAGAGGTTATTGATATTTGGAGAGCTGCCAAACCAATTAAACTCCTCCTTCCTTGTTCTTATCTGCTTCTCATTTACAAAGCCTAGGGTGTTTACAAACTCCTGTTTTGTTTTGTTTTGTCTTGTTTTTAGCGCAAACACTAAGCAGAAAGCTAATGGGAGCAGTTTCCTGAAGCAGACGGGGATCAGAATCACGGACTGCACATTTACACAAACTAAGGATCAAAAGAAAATTCAGCGAAACTTAAGCTTATAGGGTGTAGACCTAAACAGACAGTGTGTGTGTGTGTGAGTGAGTGTGTGTGTGTGTGTCTGTGTGTGTGTGTGTGTGTGTGTGTGTGTGCGCGCGCACTTTTGAGATCAAAGGCTGTTGGCCTCAATGATCTGTTGAAGGATGCTGTCCACGTCGCCCGTGTCGTAGCTGATTCCCTGCAGGTCCAGATGGGGCAGTATGGAGGACAGGAGGGCCACCACGTTTCTCCTCATGGTGCGCAGGCGCTCCATAGTGACGCTGACACAACGGGAGCGGAAAAGAAGAAATGTTTATTTATTTATTTATTTATTTTAAAACACCACTAATTAAAGCTGATGGAGGGAGCTCTAATGAGAGAAGACGCATACATGTGTCGATGTGTGAGTCACTTCCTCAAAAACAAACTGGCCACCACATCGCGCCTCGTGTGAGATGACAGGGAAGTGTCAAGTGTGAGTGTGTGAGTTTCTTCACAGTTGGTTTGGGGGTTTGTATTTTTGTACTGTACATTAGGTGTGAGTCATGTTCACATGAGGACATCTCCAGCAGAAACTTCCTTCTCTAAACTGTGTGCACTAATATGTGTGTGCTTACCAGCAAGCTAAACAAACAGTTTGTTTGTGTGTGCGTGTGTGTGCGTGCGTGCGTGCGTGCGTGCGTGTGTGCGTGCCTGCGTGCGTGCTTATGTGTGTGTGCGTTCCACTCAGTAAGTGGGTTGACACACGTCACATGTGTTTAATCTATAATGCATGTGTATGACCCCTGTATGACTATACTTACACAGTATTTGTGTTTGTCCTGTGTGTGTGTGTGTGTGTGTCTACAGGTGTCTGTAGTTGTGTACCAGGACACCTCTCTTACTGCAGATGGCCGCATGACCTGTGGTCTCTCACCTGTCGAGTTGAGTGTTGGTGCTCTGGTCTCGGGTCTGCCGGTCTCTCCTCTCCGTCTGCTTCAGTCTGGTCAGCAGCAGCTCTCTCTCCTTCTTCAGCTGCTGCAGCTCGGCGAGCAGGGGCTGCTGCAGCTGCGTGGTGGGGTACTTCTTGTGGAACAGCTCATCCCTGGGGCTGGACGGCTGCTCTCCTTGTTGATTCGTCTGAGCCATGCTCTTCCGTTCACTCTCCTGTGACTGCCGGAGACAGGGACATACAGTACATTCAGGGTTAAGGCACGTTTAGACTTGCTGTAGACAACGCGTTCGTGTACGCATCATGGCTGCCTCGCGTATTTTGCGGTCGTTTGGTGCGTCGGTCGTGCACGTCGTCGCAAGCGAACACGACGCGTCCGCGAGATGCAATACTGATAAGAAAGTAGGGGGCGATCATTGCCAAAACAAAGTGACTGCAAGATGCATTATCGACATCAAAGCTGGGGGCAATCATGAGAGTAAACAATGGCACATGGCCACATCCACATCTGATATTAGGCTACTAGTCTCCCCCTGGTGAAGACCTCCAGTAAGGTGCGTAATGCTGCAGCGAGTCTGTACACAGGACACAGCAGGTCGCACACGGTCGCATACGCTTACGTTTGGTCTAACGGCAAGTATAATCCCAGCCTTAGGCCGTGTAGGTGGACGGGAGGGGTTCTCTTTAGGTGATGAACTTTGCTCTACCCAGAGAACTTGAGGCCCTAACACCATGACTTTACCACTTGTTGTCACACATGCAGTCAGCCAGTCACACCTGGCTCAATTTGCAAATGTTATTTGTCTTAACAAGTTTACTATCTCAAGTTTTCCATCCCCACTAAAAAAAAGACCACGTCAGAGAGTGTATCATCAAGGCATCACTAATCAAACCTCTGATAATGAAAACAAAATTAAAGGATTGTGATATCGTAATATGTCGCTTTCTGCAAAGGAATGTACTGTAGTTTTGCCCCTGTTTCATGGATAGAACATATGACAGCATATGCCAGACACTATATTTGCATTAGTGTGGTAACCTTTGCATATTTAGCAATGTCACAACCCAGTGTCTCATATGAAAGTGTATTCAAGCCCTCTTGATATAGCATCTACAAAGGCAATGGAATCTGTTGACACCTGTTTGCTCAGTCTATAACAGTTCCTAATGTTATTGATTATTTTAAAACTCCTTGTGTGAATATGCTGCTTAAAAAGCTAGGCTTATTTTCTCTCTTCCTCAAAACTACGGACCAATATGTACCTTTTATATATAAAATTCAGAAATTATTATAGTTATAGCGATTACATTTATGTTTCAAGCCTATCGTTATCGCTGTGTCCCCCCTGGTTATCATTAGTGTTGCTTTCGTCAACGAAAATTATGACTAAATATCGTCGTCAACGAACTTTTTTCACGTGACTATAACGAGACGAGACGCAACGTAAATGCTGGCCATGTGACGATGACTATAATTAAATTTATAAGGCAATATCGTTGACGAATAAAAACGAGACTAAATGTGGTTTACAAAATCAAAACCATGCTAACATCTCTCTTCATTTTCGAAGACCAGAAGGACAGATGTTATAACATTATTTTGTGTCGTTTAGTCGTGTTATTATTTTGCAGTATTTCTGTTTCCTGCGTCTCACTTCAGGGGCGCATCAGGTTGCATGGTCTGATTATCATACCAGAGGACCAGCGTTTCTCGCGTGGGCCTGTTGGGTGCTTCTGTCACTCATCTGATCATATTTGATCATGTAGCAAAGGAGCGGTAGATGTATAGCCTATCGATATCGCTAATAGAAGCTAAGAAATATAGGCTACGTTCAGTCCGTTAGATTGGCAACTCTCTCAGTTCAACTTTGCAATAGGCTACTTATCTCACCTCCGCATGTAGATCTAATTCAGATGAAAATGTTAACAGGCAACTGCAGATTTGATTAGTGTGTAGCCTAAGCTTCTGTCCAGCTGATGCTGGCGCTATAGCCTACAATAATAACATTATTCCACCGATCAGCAACGAAGTTCTAATCATAGACACATTTTTAATGGAACCTTGGCTTAGTAGGCTATCTAATGTTGTGTGGGAAAGAAAACTATTGAAAACAATTCCTTACCAACCACACAAGTGCGCGTGTGTCGTTTATTTAAACGGTAGAAAAACTGAATCAAAGACGGTGCTGTTCATCAACAAAATCAGCATGGAGTTAAAACGTAATTTAAAGTCCCACGCATTTAAAGGGGCAGCGACCACTCAAGGCATAGGCCTGTAGCCTACCAAAACTGAGTGATGAACGTGAAATGCGTTTTATAGGCTACAAAACACTGCATTAAGATGACAACTGTGTGTAACCACGCTTAGGCTACCTAGTTAATGGTGAAATAGCATCCACATTTACAGCATTCAATAACCTAAGGACAACTTGATCTTAAGTTAAATTGTTCTCAGAAAAGGAACAGCAGGTCTACAGAATATTCCAAATAGTCCTTTCATGGTGACAGGGGGAGTATGTGTAACATACCTGATTCCACTGTCAATGTTCAGTGACTATGTAACCTGTAATATTTGTAATTTTTTAATCCATGAAAATTAACCAAAATTTATCATTTCCTATTAAAGGGGTAGTTCAGAATTTTGGACATAGGACCTCATTTCCAGGTTAGCCAGTGTGTTATTTATCAGTGGAGACCATTATCTGCACATTTCATCCAGTCCTATAGTTTCAGAGTTCGCTGGTGCTATATATATATATATCGGTAGTCTTGTGCTTTTCTTGGTCTTTGTTTTGCTGCTTCGAGTTGGCTGATGCCACGGCGAGTGGATCCATTGGGTTGAAGACTGCTGGCGAGGGCTTGGCTCGCGTCCTCCATCTGTGAAGCGCTGCGCTTCGCCGTCTGGTCAGGACAGCTGAGGACCTAGGCTATAGCTACCAACTGCGGGGGACCTGGCTACCAGCCGCGGGCGACCTGGCCACCAACTGCAGGCGATGTGCTGCTGCCGCGACTGATCTGCTGCTGGCCTGCGAGCTGCCATGCTCTGCAGCGGTGATGGAGGCCGGAGGCAACTGTTGCTGTCGGGGGTCCACCGAATTGCTCATCTGCAGGGTCGCTCACAGCTTTGGACTGCTTGGTGCTTCTGCTGCTAGGCCTACTGCTTCATGGTGCTCTCCAGACGGCCTGTCTAGCGCCGTCTTCGGTTGGCCTGATAGCTAGGCTAGGCTGTGCGTCTTCATTGCCCTGGGACTTGAGTGCAGTCGATTGGACTAAGTTGACGTGGACTTTTCTGTTTTTTGTTTGTTTTATTATTTATTTAACATTTGTTTATTGTATGTCTTGTATTGTATGTCTTGGTGCCACGGGTACGCTGGCGATTACGCCACTCCGTCCGGCATCTTGTCTTGTTATTTTGTGAATTTGTTTTGTTTGTTGTGTTGTCATGGGTACGCTGCCGACTACGCCACTCCGTTTCGGCACTGTCTCTGTGTCTCTGTGTTCTGTAAAGCGCTTTGGGCTGCACTCAGTGCACATTAAATGCGCTATATAAATAAAAGTACCTTACCTACCTTACCTATAGTGCCTGCCACTAAAAACAGTCTTACCCAGTCTATGGAGGAACAACCCCTTAAAATAGAATTGCATTAATAAAATTATGCTAAAATCCAATTTTCATTGACTAAAACAAGACTAAAAGTCATTAGTTTTCGTCAACTAAAACTAGACGAAAATAAGACTAAAATGCTCATAGTTTTAGTCGACTAAAACTTGACTAGACTAAAAGAGTATGAACGTGACTAAAACTGATAAAAACTAAAATGACAGCTTGACACAAAGACTAGACTAAAACTAAAACCAAAACAGGCCGCCAAAAACAACACTAGTTATCATACGTCATTACCAAACGTTAATGATTGAACTCCAATTAATTCAAACTTCAGAAAAGTGTCCACAAACCAGGAAATAAAGGTTTGCCAATGGATCTAGGCCAGACTCTCTGCGAAGAAGTTATGTTAAGAAGGCTAATGTGCTCTCCTCGTAAATCTGGACCTTAGTGCAGTCTTTAACTGACATAGTCAGTTGACTCTATGAACATTCTTCTGGTGTACCACAAGGCTCCATTATTGGGGCCCAATTCTATTTTGTATATACATCTTTCCCCTTGGGCACATTCATTAGAAACATAGGGCAACTTTTCTTGGCTATGCAGACGGTACACAGATATACCTTATTGTTAGCTCCTAAGACCCAATTATGCTGAATTCGATTAATGACTACCTTTATGATGTCAAAAACAAATATTTTTTTTACCAGCTTAATTCTGACAGCACATGGGGGAATAAATTCTGCTATCTAGAGATTGTATCAAACCTGTGGCAAAGAATCAGGCATCCTGACAGTAATCTAAATTTTGAACATCATAAAGCTTGTACAATCATGGCTCCTAGACTCTGGAATGTTTCCTGCCTGTTTTTATCAGGTTTTTCTTTGGAATTCATAGATCTAACTGCTTATACTTTGCAACTTTGTTTTTCTTTACAAATAAAGGTTATTATCATTATATTAGTATAATTAATCTCTTCATTGTTGTACCTTTGCTGCATCTGTCTGCTTTCCTCCTGTGAGCTCCATCAACAATTGCCCTGTGGTTGTCAGATCAACAGTTGGCACTGTGCTTTGCATATTTGGCATGGCGCACAGACTTTCTGCTGGTGGCACACTCTTGTTTTCCTGTGCCTCGCTCGGAACGGTCAGACCCTGTTGCAGACCCTCCGGCTGACCGCCACCGGCTGCCACCTGGGCGGTCTCCGCCGCCTCTGGCGTCGAGGTGTTCAGGCCCAGCTTCCTGCGCAGGCGCTTGGCCTCGCGCTCCAGCTGGCCCAGCCTCTGCGAGAGGATAGAGCGGTCCAGCTCCTCCTGGGCCAGCGAGCCCACTTTCTGCTGACCCGTGCGGCTCAGCGGCGGCACCACCACTGTCTGGGCCGACGCGGGCACGTGCGACCCCGGGGGCACCATGGGCATGTGCGCCCACACGCCGCCGCCGCCGGATATAGAGGACAGAGAGCGGCCCTGCGGCGACTGTGGTGGAGCGGCCGGCAGGGCCTGGTCATCGGCGGGGGGCTGTGACTCCGGCGGCCTGCTGTCTGAGGTCTGTGATGAGGACTCAGGTTTGCTCTCACTGGCCTCTGTGGCCTCCTCGAGTTTCTCCTTCTTTTCGCCATCAGGCTGCTTTTCTGAACATAACTTTTTATTCATCTCATTTTGAAGCTCCAAAGATTTCCTCTTGTTGCTAACGGATAAAAACAGAATTAGAGTCTGAATAAAATAAGAAGTCTGAATAAAATAAGAAATGTGTAATATGTAAGGTATGTGTGTATGTAATACCCAATTACTGTAATAAAATATTTTGCTTCATGCTACCACTTATGAGACCAACCACTTCAATGTCTAGGCTTTGTGAAGTGGATGAAATTGTATCAGTATGTTGTTTCAGTATCAGTATCAGAATGCATGCTATACCATCCCATATGTCAATGCAACAGGAGAACATTGAAGACTGAGGTCATTGTTTAATTTACAAACAGATGGGTGTGTCCCAAACCTGTAAGTCCTTCTCTCTTTGGTCCGTTTGATTTGCATTTTTTCCTCCATATCCTCCTCCTCTTTGGTTTCCTCCTTTTGCTCCTCTTCTTCTTCTTCCTCCTCCTCTTCCTCCTCTTCCTCCTCATCTTCCGTCACTTGCTTTGCCGAGTCTGTCCGGGACATGACCCAGGGCTCAGACAAGCCTCGAGCCAGGGGCCGCCGTCCTCTCTTCCTCTCCTGTGAAGCCATGTGCACACACATGGTCATGAGCCTGAAGCACATACGGTACGGTACACACACGCCCTCACAAACACACGACAGGGACTCTGCACAGGGACACAGGCTGAGACAAACAAGAATGGTAGACCTCTTCTTTTGCTGTGACTCGGATTAAATCTCCAGCACTCAGTGATCTCAAAGAACCACTCACTCACACACATACACAGGCACACACATACACACGCACACGCACACACCGACACAGACACACACACACATACACACACGCACGCGCACAGACACACACACACACACACACACACACAGGCACACATATACACACGCACTTACACACACCGTCACATACAATGTGCAGTGTAAATGCAATGCATAGTAATTTACCTCCATTGACTTCCCTCTCCTCCTCACATGGACCTGGTCCCTAGAGACGAGGCGAGAAGAAAATTACAGCAAGTTAGCACCAAATTATTCTTCAAACTTTTGAACATTTTATTCATACCGTTACCTGTTTTTTTTTTAAAAATGTCTTTAATCGGACACGGGTGCGTTTCTACAAAAGTTAGCAATGATGTTGCTTAACCACCACGGTACGACGCAATTTGCACTCAAACAACTACGCTGTAACACCTGTTTCTAGAAAGCATCGTACCTGTGTCGCAATTCGCTACTTTCAGCGTTCAAACAACGTAGCTCCAACAACGCTTTTGATGGTGCAGTGATACATATCACTGGTGGAAATGGTGGCAACGTGTGTAATACCCCACCCCCTGGAAATACGCTGCCACAGCCTATTCAGGGGTTTCATCAAGTCCCTTGCCACAGGTGTATAAAATCAAGCACCATGTAGTCTGCTGTGGCAAGTGACTTGATGAAACTCTTGAATATCTGTGTGAACATTTTTCTAACCACATTTAAACCACAAGTGATTACAGTAATGCTGGCATTATTTGTGTCTATTGCATATTTAGTCTAGACTAAGTGTCAAAAAATGTATGGCCTACTGTACATATCAGAATTTTAAGTTATTGCCCAATAATATCGTCTGTCTGGTGGCTAAACGGTAACATGGGAGAAATCCCACCTACTTTTCACTTTTGAGCAACAACAATCATTTTTGACCCTACAGTACGTGTATGACATCAGTATTGAGCAAGCATTGATTCACAAGAAAAACAACCACTTCATGATTCTTGGTTAAGCTCCTGTTCTATCCCTTGACACTGACGACATCACCGAATGGAACCACCAAGGGACGACACAAGTGCAATTGATCTGGGAAATGATCCGGGTTGGACTCAAACCCGAGTCCACGTGGGTATGTGGACTCAAATATGGTATGGGAGCTGTTATCAGTTACGCTACAGCGCCCCCGACGTTTGATTGCTTAGATTACAATGGTTTGTTACTGGAGAAATGGCTGCTGTACGGAAAGACAGATGGAAAGCCCCTCTACAGAGACAGAAAAAAGAGAAGTATAAAGTATAAAGGCCAGCATGCTGTAGGTTTATGTGCTGGTATACCTTAAATAACCAGCAGTTAGAGACTGCTTCTTTCACACACACAGACACCCACACAGACACCCACTCACACACACACACACACACACACACACACACACACACACACACAAACGTGCGCACACGCACACACACACACACACACACACACACACACACACACACACACACACACACATACACACACACTGAGTAAAACACACATATAGAAAGCAGTTGAGTGACGGATGTGGTCACAAACCACAGGTGAAGAAGTCAACAGACGCCTACACGTCTGTTCCAGACCCTGTACTTGCTCTTTCACATCTTCACTCACTCACTCACTCACTCACTCACTCACTTGCTCACTCAGAAGACAGACACACACACACACACACACACACACACACACACACACACACACACACACACACACACACACACACACACACACACACACACACACACACACACACACACACACACACACACACACACACACACACACACACACACACACACACACGTATCCATGCACCATGCAGATACTGTGCCTTAACTGTTTTTTGACGGTCTTCTCGTAGCTGGGGGCCAGCTCCTCTTCTGTTTCCTCTGCTTCCTCTGGCAGATCACAGCTCCTGTCGGCCACAACCACGTCACCAACACACCTCAGCATCCACACATATATTTGTGGGCCTATTTAGAATATTTACATTTTTCTATTATGAAAATAATTATATTTCAATTGTATATTTTTTGTGTATGGGATATTTGCCACATCGACACATTCTGCTATCTGGAAACACACAATTAACCAGCATGCAGCGGGGGGCATTCTTGCACATACTGTATGGTAGGTGGTGAACCGTTTAAGGCAATAGCATGTTAGTCCCAGCATGCCATATGGATTGTGGTTTCAACAAAAAAAACACGCTTCAGTGCAACCCACACACTGATATACCGGTACTCTTGTGCAAAATTAGTTTGATCTTATCACATGTCTGAGAGAGTTTTAGCTGCAGTTTTAAACTGTGGGAAATCAGTCTCATTTAGTCAAATCAGACACATTTAGTAGCAAATATATCCCTATCATCAGTGTCCTTCACAAGCATGGTGTACTACATATAACAAGCGTGTCTGGTTATTGCTAGTTTCAGCCAGTCAGTCTTGCTTTAGGGACCATAACATTGAATACTAAGCTTTTGGAACAATATTATTTGCTGACGGTGCTGTACAAGTTGTAAGTGGACTGCATTTACACAGCGCTTTTCTACTCCACTGAGCACTCAGAACTCTTTGCGGAGTAATGCCTCACATTCTTCCATTCACTCAAGGATCCTTTACATGCATGTAGTGGCTGCAGACCACCACAGGTTCCTGGGACCATCAAGGGACCACGCTCCCTGGCTTACCCGGAGATTGGCTTTGTTCATGGGGCTTCCAGTGGAGGGGAAGGTGACTCTTACCTGTTACGTGCGATTGGATGCTGGCTGCAGGTCCATCTGTCAGGTGCTGATCCAGAGAGAAGATGGGCCGGAACTCCCCGCCACTTCAAACAATCTTCACACTGCAACCACGCCACCTCTCTGAACACACGCACACACACACATTCACAATTAACTATTGAGAACCAAGGAAACAAGGAGTTTCTGCAGGGGTGCACTGATTATATGAACTGACTATATTTCCTATTTTTGCCATATATTTAGCACACTGCTAATATGGATTGAGTAGCCCATGGACACAAAATCTCTGACTGGCAATGGCTCATTGCGTGTATTCGTTCTCAAAATAAGGAAGCTTGATAGAGATGAGGAAGAGTTTTGCCTATTCTAAGTACATAACCGTATGTAACCTGTTGGAAGACAACAACTGATTACACAGCCAGCTAGGCTGTATCTCAAGCACTCCATCTTTGAATGCTTGGGTGGATTTCAAACACTAGGACAAATATTAGTTTATTTCTGTGCTGGACAGCAATTGGAACATTGCCAGAGTAGAATGTTAATATCACTCTGATCAATAAACACGAGCCTACTCAGCGCTTGAATAGATGGATTAAAAAGATAAATCATCATTTCTAATTGTAATGCAATGCAATTTCAATCAGAACTCACTGAAACCAGGGGAGAGAAAGGGAGAGACAGAGAAAGTTATGCATATGAACCAAAACAGAAAAACCGATACTCTCTGTGAACAGACATGTGGGTTGAATTTCCCTTTCCAGTTCCGATTCATCTACTTGCTAATATATAGATCCTTATAAGGATGTCTTGTATTTGGTTTGTTTGGGTTGTTGAGAACTGTTTTGCTTGTGATGTCTGCTGTGGTAGTTTTCTGATTCAAGTGTTTCTCAGATTCAAGAGTTCTAAGAAACACACACACACACACACACGTGCAAACGCACACACACACACACACACACACACAGACACACAGCACACACACAGACACACAGACACACACACCATATCACACCACACCACACCACACCACACCACACACGCACACTATTCAGGTGTTTCCTTAAGTATATGAACTCAGAGGAACTCAGTGGTTAAACAGATCTCACGCAGCTCTCTACAGTACGTCTCACTCACTGTTTTCCTATTGCGTCCGCATCCTTCTCTTCCTCCTCGTCCTCGTCCTCGTCCTCCTCAGTGCTGTGCTTGCTCACTGCATGAAACGCTCTCTCTTTGGCCTTCTTCTCCTTCTTCTCTCGCCAGTAGTCATTGAGCTTGAGTCCCAGGGCTGCTAGCGTCAGTCTGGGTGAGAGAGGCCCACCACAACACATTCAGACCAACAACAGCCAATCATCCAGCATTACTTTACAGTAAACAAGCTTTAAAATAGTCTTTTTTTTTTTTTTTTTAAAGTGAAACTAACAAGGTCTCAAAATGTGTAAAAAAAAGAAGATAATATTAGGGTATGACACGTTTTACAGTACATTTGGTAAATCCACATGTGCTTTTGTCAGACAATTGTGATTGGTTGTGTGGAGATTCCTGTGAACACTTCTCTGCTACAATGGACCAATTCATAATGTATTGTTTCCATCGATAAAGTATTTTTTCCTACTGTAAAACATCACCAGAGTCAATAGAGAACATTTACACAAGGGCTTTGACATATTTTATGGAGGCTTATGACTGGAGAGAGGCAATAAACAGCAATGATCTCTGAGATGAATGAAGTGCATGTGTAAGTCAATCATAGCAGCGGCCCTGGTGTATAGGATTTCAATAATAGTGCACTCCTAGGGCTCAACCACTAGAACGACCATTTCATAAATGGAGTTTTCAAATGCAGCCTTGGGAAAAGATATTGACCCTCTTGTGTTCTGCCCCTTCGGATAATTCATTCCCAGTTTTGCTGTCACCACAGCTGCAAAATTTCCCTACGTTCTCCACTTGTTTTCCTTCTCAGTTGGGCATATATGGGAATTCCATGCATAGATCCTGCGCGACTCCTGCCTGCACTAGCTTACTGTAAGAACGGCCATCAACTGGAAAAATGAACCAGCATTTCGAATGTGCTTTGGACAAGACTTGTGTTTGTTACTAAAAAGGCCACAGTGTTTTTTGCTTGAGAGTGGTGTGACTCTGGTGGTGTTATTCGGAAGGGGAATTCCAGCAGCTTACAGTGGTACACCACACTGTCTGCACTGGCTGTGTGTGGTCAGAACGGGGAAAAGAAGTGACCTCTAACCTGTATTCTTTGGTGTACTCAAAGTCCTGCTTGTTGTGGGCAGGCTTTAAGAAGTTACACTCGATCACTCCGATGACTCCGACTCCAGACCGTTGGCCTGAGGACTGAGAGACACACAGATAGAGGGCATTGGGTGTTGTCTTTTTTAAAAAGACAGGAAGCGGATAAACGGCAAACTCGGCTTCAAAAAGGAGCAGAGGGCTGTAAGTTGTTTACGCCAAGATAATCCTTACTTTGATTTGGCAGCCCACTTTCTCATAGGACTTGATGAGTCGGTTCTTGTGGTACATCATAATGCCAAAGTGATCTTTGTTCTTGCTGTTAAAACCGAAGGTGATTCTGACTCGCTCGTTCTGTAATGTGTTAGGTCAGGAGAATAACAAACATGGCACGCACAACAACAAACATGGCACGCACAACAGGGAGCCAAACTGGCTAACATGTACATGTACATGTAAATATCTTCATGGCTCCCCTCAGGCTGGTAATATGACTCACAAATACTGTGGTTCCATTTGCAGAATACTATCCCCTTTGTGGCACTGAAGATCTCTTACTGTAATCTCTGATTTGAAAAAAAATATTCATGATTGAGTTGAAATGAATACGTATTCAAACATGTACACCACTCAAAGTTAGATTTTAAAAAATGTGAAACATGAAAATAAACTTTGCTATGAGAGGCTGAACACAAATACTTCACACAGATGGGCAGCTGGAGAGGTCCAAGGCTACCTTATCTCTCCCATGACCTTGAAAGAGGATACAATAAAGTGTGGCTTGTAGACATCGTTTTCAATCATGGACAGGTTTTTTGCCACCAGTTTGGTCTGAACTTTCCGCTGTCTGATAATGATCTGAATCCTTGGCTTCAGGTAAAGAATACTCAGATATGCCTGAAGGAGGAGGACATGCAGAGAGAGAGAGAGAGAGAAATTCAGGCAACTGAAAACATTATACTGAAAAAACACATATGATTATAATACCATGACTTTGCATACTCTTGTACAATCACTACATACATGCTATGTCCCAACAAAATACAGATTCAAGTGCAAGTTGCTTCAAAGAAGTACTGCACACTGCAGTACTTCCATTCTCTGCCTATAGGCTTAACCGTAACAGAAACCTATTTTTTCCAGTCTTTTTTACTAGCAGCTAACATTAGCTAGCCAAAACATCAGAAGGGAATACAGTACATATTTGCAGGCGCACCTGCAGGTGTATGGCCAAATGCACTGTGGGTACCATAACTTCCCAAGTCTGCACAGCATCCCATTAACTGCATGACAGTAGGCTATTAGTTTTTTTCCCTCAACATATTATCAAAATCAGCTTAGTGCAGAAATAAACGCAGGCACACCTTTTGTTTGAGCAGGAGAGAGAATGACGGAGAGCGCACGGACGCAATGCCATCATTTACATCACATTACACTACATTTGGCTGACGCTTTTTAACCAAAGCGACTTACGACATGGTACAAACATTTGTAAGCTTTTACGAGCAATTCTAACGACAATTTTACAACAATAAATAAGAACCACAATAAAGTGCATCAATGAGTGCAATAAGTGCATCAATGAGTGCAATTGTCCAGCTAGGACAATTGAGGAATGAGTGCGGCTAGGAGTGAGGGACTCCTACTTGTCCCTGTCCAGGCTGCCATGGTTGTGGACACCTCAATCATGAATAAAAAATGTATTTTTTTGTAAAACAACGAAAACAGAAAGGAAGCAGCAGCAAAGCTAGAGGAGTTATTTCAGTTGGGCAAGAACAAGGTAGCCAAAATTGGTCGTAAAAACATCTGTATTACAGCTGAATTATCCTTCTGAGTGAATACTTACTGATGTTAAAGCTCAAACGCTGTTTAAAGCCATACCAAACGGTTAACTAGAACAAAACTAAAGGTAACTTTGGCTTTTATAGGACTGTATAAAGTTGTCCAATTTAAGATAGGCTGTTGTTAGTACTATGTACAGTAGGCTACTTTTTTAGTTAACCAAATCTAAAATTGGAAATGGACAAATATTAACAACGCTTTCAATGTTCCAATGTGCAGGGTTATCTGTAGTTAAACATTTGCAATACTTATGAAAGCTGTCTTGTTATATTAACAAACTATGAACATTATGTATTCATTGATGTTAACAATTTATGTGTTACTGAATTGTTTAGAAAACTTGTTTTTGGCCAGCCAAAACAATTCGGTAGCAGAAGGCAATGCGACTCAACTCACACCCCACCTACCTACCAAGTTTGGGTAAGTTCTATTACCAGTGGAGACGCAACTCAGGCCAGGGATTACCATAGCAAAAACTACCATGTTTTGCCAAGCGGAGCCTAACTGAGCCGTGTAGTCTATGGAAATGAGGCTATAGACACTGCCTGCATCAAGACCAATGCAGTACTCCGAATTATGGATAACTGCTACATGTATAAAATAGCAATTACATCACAACGTTATAAAAATAGAGTGTGTGAAACAAACACACACAGTATCACACACTTGCACGCATGCAAACACATACACCCATCACTCTGCTTCCTCTACAGTATCTACTTTAAACTCTGCATCTCATCATGGAACATTTCCTCCACACCACCCCCATAGAAGCCCTGGTGACCCACCCTGAGAGAGTAGTCCATCTCTGGGATGATCTGGTCGCTCCGGCGGGGACCCGAGTAGCTCTTCTTATTCTTCTTCTCCATCTCCATGCTCTGGATATCTGGCAGTCGGATGTCGTGCTCGTCCGTATCAAAGTCAAACTCTGGCTTCCCGTCTTGGTTCCTGTTCAGATAGATAGATAGATAGATAGATACTTTATTGATCCCCAAGGGGAAATTCAAGGTCCCAGCAGCTTAAGACACCACACACAACATACATTACAATGTAAACAGGAAAATACAAAGCTAATCAACAAATCAACATGACTAAAGGAGCAGTAAAATACTATAGATACAAATGTACATGAATGTACTAAATGTACTGTTCATGGAGACCACACCATATTGAGGCTTGTGTTACAAATACATCACACACTTGCAATGCCAAGATTGTCTATTATCGTTTAGTAGTCTACCATGGTTTCAGATATATAGTTTGTTTGTTCACCAGTTCCGAGGAACACATTTTATTGGTGATTTACAGTATGTGTATGTAACTGAGAAAGGTAAAACCGGTGCCAAGGTCAGAGATAGACGACCAGCGGTAATTTCCAGGGGATTTCCCACAGTGGCCAGACAACAACCAAGCCTATTAACCTGATACCACATGCAAGGTGGCCTGAATGCCCAACCAAAGAACCAAAACAGCAAAAACAACTTTTCCAACAAAGCAGCCTTCATGACCAACACGTACTGTAGGCTTCTTTAGCAGGTTTGTATGCCCCAATGCAGGCTCTAAGCAAAGCCATTAGCATAAACCAAATAAACAAAACAGAAAAGAACAGCCTTCTTGAAAAAACATATAGGTTGTCTTTAGCAAGTGCTTATGCCTCCTTGATTCAGGCTCCAAGAAAAGCCAGTAGCCCAAATCCCCAACCAAAGAACCAAAACCGCCAAAATAACACCAGCAACTAAGCAGCCTTTGTGAGCAACATACAGTCGTCTTCAGCAAGTGCTTTTATCACAGTCAATGACCATTGGCTTAATATTATGTTTTCTTATTCAGTGAAGAGAATATCACTACTACTGTATGTGTGTTCCCAACTTGGAAATGTCATGAACATTCTACCAAAAGAATAAAAATAAGTATCAAGCTAATTATACTGAAAAACATCTGTACAAAGCCAATCAAGGATAATCAATATATACTGTAGGTGTTGTCAATGACTCGCAACATACATACAGTACAGTGCACACCATATGTATTTTAATATATCAAAGCAATTGGCTGTGATGTTGCAAAACTTTGAGAAAAAAATATCTGAGATCACTTTCATCATCATCACAAGGAATAAACGATGGAATGCTGCTGCGCCACATGGGGTGAATCTGGGACACTATTCCAGTCATTTGTTCCACGGCACACTCAAGACAGAATCAACAGATTGTAGGGGAAATGTACAATACGTACTTCAGACCAACCTGAAGACATTTGTCTCTGTTTGGAGTTTAAGAATACAATGTACAAATACAACGAACAAGTATATTGCCTTAGGCAAAGAGCAGTAAAGAATGAAAGACTTGTTTGAACATGCAAGGTACTGCACCACATCTAGTCTAAGTAACCTGCTATGCTGACTATTCATAAGAGATTTAATGTGCCACAGCAAAGGCCAGACCAGTGAAGCATATTTGAATTGTTACTTTCGAGCACGAATATGTGTGATCTGCATTCTCACTTCTCAATGCAGTATTTGTCATCGATGTGATCCTTCACTGATGACTTTTAAACGTTGAAAACTTTTTCTTGCCTGTGACGAGCATTCCATTTTTGGTGCTGAATGAACTCTCTTCCCATTGATGGTATATATTACATATCATCAAAGGGATACCATTTTAATCAGAAGGATTAAATACATATACATAATCTTGATAATGAACATTCTTTGACAACCCTTTCTAAATTTGTCTAAATTGAATCTTCTTCACATTAAAATGAACTTCGTCACTTGTACATCATCTCTCTACAAGATAGTACAAGATAAGTACCAACTGAAGTGACACTAGTTTTTTTGCATCATAAACTTTGGAGCATGGCGGAACTACAAGGGTCTGGCGAGAGTCAGGCTAAAACTTTGTAACAATCATATCAAATTGAAGCTTATGTTGTCAGCACTACGGGGAAGATTTCAGAAATAAAATCAGTCATTTGACAGCTGAGATACATGTATAAGACAATTGGTCATTGATACATTTTAGACGGAATTAGAACAGTCTGGCACATAAGGTTAACCAACGTTTTTCTAACCTTACCACTTCTGCATGGGATTCAACCCTTTTCAGTTATTTCACCATCGCCTGGGAACCCAGAAGAATTTGAGAGCGCAATTCAACTTGCTCTGACAGATCCGTCTGGCCTACCATTCAAGCTGATTTCTACACAATCAATGGTTGCACTGTCAGGTATGTGTATTTTCTTTGAAATTGAGTTACAACAACTACATTGTTTCAAGAAAGACGTGCTTTTTGTACCAAAGGATTTGGTAAGAGTTTAACGTACCAATGTAAAGACAAAATCTGGCATAATAACCTAAGGACTATCTAGGTTGTAAGACTTAAGTTCAATTTCACCCCTTGGAAATTGATACTGAACTGAGCCAACTTGCCAAAGCTCTATTGAGAAGTTTGGTGTCAGCCAGGTACAGTAAATGTTAGGCTTGAATGTTATTTCTCCAAAGCAACACTTGTAACATAATTCGGGTCTACGTGCCCAGGTTCCGTCCCAGCCCATCTCTCTATTCCACTTCACTATATCACTATATCACTCTCAACTCTCTCTACATAAGGGCGAAATCCCCAAAAATATATTTTACAAAAGGCCAATAAAAGGCTTTCCATCTGAATCATAAAGGAGTACTGATAGTGACCTTCTGATGTTCCAGATGAGAATCTTGGTACCCTTCTTCCCGGGGATGGTGTCCAGCTGCTGGTGCAGCTCCTCCTCGGTGCTGAGGAGGGAGTGTGTGAGGATGGCTTTGAGGCTGGCCTCTGAGTCGTCGGTCACTACTAATGCCTGTGAAGGGGTGGTTAAGGCCACAACGTCCACAGCGGACAGACACAGACATGTACATGAATCTATCTATACAGCCTTCATGTTGCATCAACATACTGTACACACATGCTTGAGCAAGATCCACATGCATGCAGACACAAACAGACAGACAGACAGACAGACAGACACACACACACACACATACACACACACACACACACATGTATATATGAGCGGTACTCAGTGGAGAGAGAATAATAATTTTCTGGTCCCATCTGAATTGTGACATGAATTTTACATATGACATTTGGCAATCTAAAAGATTATTTTACAAGTCAAGTCATTGACAGACTTCAAAAGGTATATTAGGTTAGGTGTGAATCTGCTCTCTGGACTACACATCTCGTTAGCTAACAGCTATAGCTTCCTAGTTCCTACCAATTAGGTCACTTACTCGTGTTTATGGAAAAATACACCTTACCTGATGTGTTTTATCCTATGACTATTTGTCTTTTCATCTACCAGGAAGCAAAACAACAAGTATAAACTGTTGCACAATATAAACTGTTGTTTGTATGCTTGCACATCCCCGCAAGGCTAATGTTACCTTCAGTAATGATGCTGTAATTGCGAACTTTCACAGTGCTATAATTAAATTGTTATAAGACAAACAGTAACATTATTCATTTTAAATATTTGTCTTTTAAATTGACAAACATCATAAGTAATTAAAGGTGCAAATTGGGACTAAAAATAATTGGTCTCTCGCCATTGATTACAATTATTGTTTTTTCACAAACATAAACACACACACAATCCACATCCATCCACACAACTCTCGAAAACCCTACCAAGCCCAAACAAAACACACCCCTCACTAACACATGCACACATAACATCCACATGCAGCAGCACTACAAGATGGGCCCCTGCACTGGACGATGGGAGGATATTGGTCTGCTGGTTGAAGGGTGCGATGGGCACCACCACAGCCTGGGCCTTAATGGCCTGCAGGAAGCTCTGGGAGAGCATGCCCACGCTCTGGCAGCCCCCGTTCTTGGTGAAGATGAGGGCATCCTGGCCCAGACGCATGGAGCCCGACTTGAAGCCGTTACCATAGACACCGATGGGCTGGTGGCTGCCCTTCCCAGAGCCCTTCTCAGTGAAGCCAAAACTGTGTGAAAACGAAAGGGGGATCACTCAAAATTCATACATTATACTGTACATTTGATGTACTCTATACACAAGATGTGTTCACAACGTGTGCACAATACTTGGATACTTGAATACAGAATGCACTTGAAAAACGTGGGGGCAAAAAGGGAAATGAAACTCAACCAAAAAATACTTCACACTACAACAGGACAAGACGATGGCTAGAGAAAGACAGCAGTGTGCCTTCCTTTACTGTACACCTGACGTGCAGATACTGATGTCATCAGCCCTGCCCATAACTTTTCTACAACCTGATAGTAACTAACAACATTATTGGTGTATGTGGTCCTTGATATTCCTTTCACTTGTTTTAACGTGCTGTTAGAAAATAACAGTCTCTAATAAATAGTTATGTTATGTTTGTTATGAAAACATAACTTCTGCACAGTATGTAAACTGGATAGACGATCACACAAATATGTAATGTGGTCATCTCACTTTCCTCATACATGCGTTGTAACATCGGTACGTACTTGCTTTGGAATGTAGCTGGATGGGTGATTCATGGTTTCGAGAAAATACCAGCCAATTAAAACCAATGGGCAGCGTTAATGAAAACACACAACGCTAACATAACTATAACTTATCACTGACAAAACCAGCTGACACCCAAGCCATACACTCTCACCTGCGTTTACAAAGCATGTCTCTATTCTCATAACGCACACTGCATTTAACAAACAAATCGCCCCCAAGATGGCATGAATGTAGAAACGTCTATTTCCCTATCCACATTTCCATAATCCTTAGAAAAGAGGTTTAGCTAAGAGCCCGTTGCTGACACAAAAACACCAGGCACACAGACATCAACAGATTGCAAACTCACTTTCTAACGCCCTCCTTTTGCATAATGTCACATCAGTTTACTCTGTCAAGTCGTTTGACTGTACTTTTCATTTAACCCTCTATGGTACGCATTATGATCTGAGGGGGCAAGATTTTTTTTTTAATGTTTTTCCTGCTCAGAAATAGTCACTTTAACATAATTAGTGTTACTTAAAAATCTTTTTTTGGATCATTCATTCTTGTGTGTAGTAACCTTGACTACAATAACATACAGACGCTGTAAGCATACTATGTCATTGTTGCTTTTGTTGTCAAGATACATATAGAGCTTTTATGGGTACCCTGTATGTGGCATACAGTATACTGTATAACCATTTGTTTGTTTGTTTTTTCTCTGGGCTAAAGGCTAAATAGAAAATACCAGAAATAAACACGGTGTTCAGTCTGCTCTCAGTATGCAGCTGTTGCGACGTACCTTAGCATTTTGTGCAGTTTGTTGGGGGTCATTCCACTGCCATTATCTGTGAAGGCCAAGCACTGCTGGTCCTTTACTTGGACTACATCTATCCAAATCTTTTTAGCAGTGACACCTGGGTCTGAGGCATTGTCTGTATAGGAAGACACAAGAGTGGCAAGTCAACCTTATTTGTATGACACATTTAAGAACATGACTTCCATTTCAATGCTGCATATTCAGGAAAAAGACATAGGCTACAAGAACAGAAACTAGAGCAATCAAAAGGAAATAAAAGGGAATGACATGACAACACACAAACTATGGGGATGTAGCCTACTATGAGTAAAGATGTAATTCCCTCCAGTCTTACACAAAAACATAATCCTTATGGGATTATGGGTGAAGGAGATGGATAAGGCAAAAAATAGATGTTTTCAACCCAAAGAGTTTCTGAAAGGTGGGACAGAAACACACACACACACACACACACACACACACACACACACACACACACACACACACATATGCGCGCACGGGCACGCACTCACACACACACACACACACACACACACACACACACACACAGGTATGTACGTGCGTACAATGACTATGGCTTTGCTACAGATGCTTACACGGAAGCGGATGAACACAAACATAGAATGCTCCACCCTGCACATCTGCACCAATACCAATGCACAGAGTGGAGTCTTGTCTCTGATTGGACAACGTACAAGAACGAGGTAGCAATGTGTTGACACACTGAATTAACATATTCATTTGGCATCCAATTTGGCCGGCAATTCTGTCTGAAGTTTCCTACAGGACGTTTCACCTAACAGTCGTATAGGCAGCATTACTTCAGCTCATGTTAAAAACATTATGTGGAAACTGTCCTGTTAAAGTAGAAACTGCAGTTTACTGAGACAGACATGTAGACATATACAATCTAAGAACGTAATTTAAGAATAAAAAGGTAGCCTGTTCCATAATATACAGCTAAAAAGCATGAGGCTACAGTCATTCACGTCAATTGCAGAATAAATCATTAACAGTGACCTCTAAACGTAAATGTCGGATAGCAGTTACATATCCCCAAACCTTTTTGGCCCTTGAAAAGTGCACTTCTATTCAGTGTGAGCCCCACAAGACTCCAAACATGCCCTTGGTGGGGTAGAATGGCAACAGCAAGAGTTCTGTGTAGCCTACAGGACTGAAGCAGCAGGTGGATTTCGCATTCAAAAGAACATAAACAACGGCAACTCCCTCTGCTTCATTAAACTCTACACGGAAGTAGCCCAGCAATTATGACTAAACGAAACTTCTTTCGTTTTCCAACAGCCCTGTTGTTGTAGGCATGGGTCACTCACCGGCTAGATGAGACGCCAAAGGACAACTCATGCCTACTCACTTATCTGACGTTCATACCTACTAGTTCTGCAACTGCACTGAAGGGCCATGTGTGACTTGTTGAGTTGCTGTTCAGGTAAGACGGACTCATCTGAAAGCATAAAGTAGAATTCATGGATAGGTTTTCACGGTGGACTGCAGTTTGAACATATTGAATTCTGTTCTTGCAATAAAAAAAAGTCTAACGAATACTTACAGAACTGAGGCGAATCCCATGTTCGCTTAACCTCGCCATTTTGTGTTATGGTCGTTGCGCAGTCCTCCACACGTCACCTTCAGTTTGTGCTCGCAAGTTTAACAATGCGCACATTTAGGACCTGAGCGACACCATGAGTTGCTTCCTCTTCTTAGCCCCAGCTTGCCGTGGTTTGACGTGTAGCGAGTTTGCATAATTGTTTTCTCGGGAACATGTCTACCGAAAACCGAGCTCAATATGTTCTTGAATTTGGCTACTGTTTGCAAACTCCCGTGAGAAGATATTGTTGATAAACTATATGTAAATATATTTTCTTAGCTGTGTGTGTGCGTGCGCTCGAGCGCAAGATGTTCTAGCCTCCTTAAAGCAGGATATCCGCAGAAACGGGCTAGACATCCTAACTGCTGTCATAGTTGACAATGGATTCGGGTACAGTAAGATGAGAGAAAATTATGTTTTTCCTTTTTGCAAAGGTGAATGTTTTTTTCTGTCTCTTAAAGATATCGTCTACTGAGATGAAAACATATTCGATTATTTTACCCTGTTTGCTACGCAATAGGACATTGTCACACTGAAGGGCTGTTGCATTCAGAGAAAGTGGAAGGTGATCTTTAATGTATAAACGTCAACTTTGATACAAATAATAGATTAAAAAAAAATATGAACAAACAAACACGAACAAACAACAACAAAATCATAGACTATAAACTGTGACAGCTCCCACAGTGACAAGTTGATATTGAAAGTGTCTACTCTCCCTCAGCCTTCTTCACTGTACCTGATTGACAAATTAAAAGACAACCCAATAGTAAAAAGTGAAATATCCACACATTTCCCTTATGTCTGTATGTGTCAATGACTAATTTATTACATGCGCATAGTACATAAGCAGTTAAAAGCATCACATTATTCCTGTGCTTTACAACAATAGCAGTTCACAAAATGATAACATTCATATTCACCTATTATATCCTTATTAGAAGACTAGATGAGCTTACTGTAAAATGAGCTTCAAGGTCACCCAATCATGTTAATGAAACCCTAGAACCTCCCCCATATGTGGCATTTCAAAATATGATTGATTATTACATCAAGACAATGTAATGTAATGTAATGTAATGAAAAGGCAACATTCAACTATTTTACTCTGTCACTCACAGTCTATACTTCTCTCTTCTGTCTTCATAATACTTGAAAACAGAATGTTTTTCCACAAGAACATATTTTAGGATAGTTAGAGGAATAGAACACTGGTTGTCAAAATGATAAAAATGTATTTAAACATTTGAACAAATTGTGACAAAAAATTGGCCCTTATTCTTGTCTGATATTTTGTCCTGCGGTGTGACAGTACAGTAATCACACCAACGGACATTTCCTGTCTCGTTAGTCGTTAAAGGATGTTTCAGCCATTTGTGTCACCTTCATTAGCAGTTAACAAAACACTTTTTGCATGATTTTCAATAATTAATTTAATGTCAAAATAGAAGTACAACACCAAAAAACAGCAAAACATACCACTTTTAGTAGTTGTGAACATATACCTACTGTACTGTAGTTAATTCTGAGACGAGCTTATAACGGGCATATGTCTTGGGCTAACATGAACTTTAATGGGGTACTAATGGGGACTAAGTATATCAAAATATTGTGTCATACCAGAAGACATGGTTTTCAGTGACATAATATGTTAAGTTTTACTCTTTCACAAATATATGGTGGAAATATATAATCACTTTCATGTTTCTCATTTTAAGGTATACAAGATTTAATTTGTTGAGCCAATCTTGAGGTTTGTAAACAAAACAAAGCATTGGAAGCAAAAACAAATGTTTAATCATTTTAGCATTTTAAATAACATTGATTGTTATCTTCTGACAATGCCATGTCATGTCAACAACCAACATTGATATAAAATAAAACCATGTGAGAATTTAGGAAAATCACTGTTAATGGAGCTGTGGGCTACCCTGGAAATCCAGAGTTCTCGCGAGAGCACAATTTGAATTGTGTCTGCAAGATACCGGTACTCTCGTCACGAGCAATGATGCACGTTACGTTTGCCCCAACTATCTGTGGTAACCAAAAAAGGTGTGGGCGAGCTAAACTGATGACGACAGCGCTACAACAACGTTCATTTTTGGGGCGTAGTGTTATCCAATCGCATCAAAGTCCAGAATCAGTCAGAGTAAACATTAGTCGTAGTGTTATCCAATTGCGTGCAGTGAGATTTTCAAATGCATGCTTGGCGCCGCCCCTCGAGTTGGGCCATCTGAAAGATTCCAAGGTCTGGTTTACTACCAGGCTAGCTGTGAGCAGTAAAGAGACATAAAAGAATGTGACCCCAGACTACACACTGCTTTTGATTGGATGTCGGGAACACAAAGGTTGGAGTAAACTGGCTTAATCTTTAACAATGACAGCAAGGTGCTTGCAAAGTGAGATAACACACTGCAGGGTAAAAAATGAATTGGACAGATGTCCCAGTGGATGACTTTCAGTTTTTGGTCCAATCCGTCTATGACAGGACACCTAACCAAGCCCAGAACACCCGTCTGTCCCTTGTGTGGTGGGAAAGGGTCTCCTCAACATGTCCTTTTCTGAAGGCGGGAAAGAAGCTCTGTCAGCTACCACAGACAACACTAGAGATTGGGATTGGCTCTCTGCAAATTCTGACTCCCTGCAGCGTATTTGTCTTGAACTAAATCTTTCACAGCTGGTTCTTTCCCCTACCTGCCCTTATAGTAACCCAGATAAGTCAACCATAGGCCTAATAGACTTAATACTCACCTGAACACCGGTGTACCACAGGGCTGTGTGCAGAGCTCTCTCCTTTGCTCCCTCTCCACCTATGACTGCACACCTGTACACCTGTCTAACACCATTGTCAAGTTTGCATTGGTTTCATCAGCAACAGCAATGAGACAGCCTACAGGGAGGAAGTCCAGCATCTAACATTGCTGTGTGCCGACAACAACTTGGCTCTCAACACCAAGAAGACCAAAGAGCTCATTGTGGACTTCAGGAAGTCAAAAGCTAGAACACACACACCCACTCTCAAATCTCATGGACCCTCAACACCTCTACCCTAGGTGATCAGGAAAGCTCATCAGCATCTCTTCTTCCTGAGGAGATTAAAGGTCTACCTGTCTCCTCAGATCCTGGTGAACTTCTACCACTATACCATGGAGAGCATCCTCACCAACCGTGTCACAGTATGATACAGTATGGCAACTGTTCTGCCTTCAACCGGAAAGCACTGCAGAGGGTGGTGAAAACTGCCGAAAGGATCATAGGTTCCTCATTCCCCTCCATCAAGGCCATCCAGGGTAAGCAATGCTTGCATAAGGTATGCATCATCAAAGACTGTTCTTAACCCAACTACTGACAGTTCACCTACTCCATTCCAGGAGGTGTTACAGGTCTCTGCACCTAAACCAGCAGGCATTTGTCTGTTGTTAAATGTATTTCTTTTGTTATTTATTATAAACTTACGCACTCAGGGCTCCCTTGAAAAAGAGATGCAAGATCCCTATGTGACTCACCTGGTTAAATAAAGGATAAATTAATTAAATAAATTAATAAAATGTCACAGAGAAAGTGATGCCATCTGGGCAAGGAGGTCTGATGTTGAAAGACGCAAAACCTCTGTTGGCTCCCGGAACATCAGGGATGATACAGTATATCTCAGTGAGTCCACTGTCAACTGGACTGTCCTCAGAAGCAAACCACATGTAAGAGGAATGGACAACGTATCCTGGACTGTACTAAACTGGGATCCGTTTCTACAAAAGCTAGCTACATGGTACGACACAACTTTGGCCCAAACATCAACCTTGACTCTTGTTTCTAGAAAGGATTGTTGTTTGGTGGTTGTTCCTTAGTTCACCCACTGCAGTGTTAATGACGTCAGGCTATATAAGTTGATGGTTTAAAAAAGAAATAGTCCCTCATTTACTAGAGCATCAACAGAGCTACATCATACATAGAAACATTTGAGAATACACAACCAACTTATAATCATGGAAGAAAATGTGTCTGTCGTGTCCGAATATTTTCTTAATTTCAGTCTGTGCTCAAGCGCAGGCATGAATGAGTGCATGTTGTGGACGCAGCAGTGTTTGAACACCATCGCAACTCCATTGATCCACCCCTTCACTTAAATAATGAATGAATGCAAATTTAAAATGTAATGATAAGTTAAATACTCTGTTGGCGGGTACTCAAGTGTGAACATGGAGTGTCAATCTAGTCAAACTAATGCAATTAAAACATTGATAACCACAACATATCCATGAATGACACAACAAAACTAGCCTACTCTTAGTAGTTCCAACAAACAAACTTTCCATCCATAGTTGCGATTGAGCATTCAAACTACCTTGGGAACACCAAAGTCCAAGAACTCCAAAGATCGCGACGGAAGTTAGCCAACTACCCTCTCTAGAAATGCACCCATGGGTGCTCCTCAGGGAACTCTGCTCACCATGTACAGTACACCGCACACTTTTAGCATAAATCAAACAGCCATCACAGCCACATTGCTGGCTGTGTCACTGGTGGAGATGGTGCACATTCAAGGTACGATTGAGGTTGTGCAGCTTGACTAACACCTGGGTGTGCATGACAATAACAAACTGGACTGGTCAGATAAAACCGCTGCACTGTACAACAAGGGCCAGAGTCATCTCTATTTATTGAGAAGATTGAAGTCCTTTGGTGCCCAGACTGTTTTCTGATAGTTCTTTTTAAAGGTACTGCACTGTCAATATCTTGTACAGCAGATATTGTCTGGCATTTCTAGAAACAGGCTTTCTTTTGTAAACAAAATCAACCGAAGCGTGCTCAGATGATGTGATAGACTAGGAACCATTACTCATCTGTCCATCATCTTGTAAAGCCCACCCAGACAATTTGATTGGCGCAAAGTCGGCAAACTGCTCTGGTTCGGGTAGTTGCTTCTCAATGGAACAAGTCCAGACCGAGTTTCCCAATCTCAAATTTTGTGGGCATGGGATAAGTCTTCCAGGCTATACAGAGACCCCTTCTGAAGTCTTTATAGGTTTTTATAGTCTTTATAGTCTGTGGTGGGATCAGCCATCTTGTATGCAGTGGTCTCCTTGGGATGTGGCATTGCCACAGGAAAGAAAAACAGACTGAATAAATTCATTTACGGAACTCGATCTGTCCTAGGATGCCGTCCACTTCTAGCTTGAGGCTGGACTAACCCAAAGCATTCTGGAAGTCCATTCTCTCCTTATTTCAGTATGGAGAATGAAGTTCTGAGGCTGCTTTTCATATTTGGGACCTGAGCAACCACAGACACCAGGATTGAAATTTGAATTTTGGCTCAGCATTGGTCTTAGAGAGGAATAGAATCCAAAGCAGGCAGAGAGACCAAATAGTTGCTGCTGAAAATGTTTGTTAAAAGCAGAAACAAGGTTGCTTGGTTACTTTGTCAACAAACCATGCTATGATGAAGGTCCACAGCCCTTAGCAAAAACAAGTTTATGGAAGTGTACTGTTGGTCTGGTCTACTTATTTTGAACTAAGCATATGTACTGTATTACTTTTTGTTTTGATCAGAGATACACTATTGAGTTATACTTGGGTTATACTGATAACAGTTGAATTACTTATACTTGATTACTTAACATACTTACTGTATACTGATGGAAAATAATCTGTTTATTTTCTTGCATTTGTAACCAGAGACTGATTTGAGAAGGCTGCATGACAGATTTCATTTCGTTTTATTCGCTTAACCGATTCTATTATTACCCTTCCAGTAAACGTATAAGTTACTGAGGATATGCAGTACTTTAAGTATATTATCATGAACAAGTAGCTCTTGTCTCCAAGTGTGCCTGAAGTCAGCAATGCAGCTTTGTTTCTACAGCAGTCCTTTTAAACTTCCAAAGCATCTTGCATACACAGTACCTGGAGCCTACCACATCCATGACCTGAGCATTCCGTATCCCTTCCCTTTATGTCTGATAATAGTACTTGCGGCTAAAGGAGGTGGCAGAGGCCATCAACCACTGTTATCAAATAAACAAAGAAAGTATAACATGTTTTTGTTAGTGTATTCTTTTAAATGTATTTTGAATTAGGGTTTAGTTAATTACCACACTCCTGCCAGTGTATAGCAAGTAACTATGTGAATGGTTTAAGTACACATTTTCCAATAAATACTAGATAGCTAATGTACTATAAAATAAAGTACCATAAAATGAACTGGTTAATAAGTCCAAGCTAAGTACTAACATATATTGATTCAGACACAAATATTGAGTTGTATTGGCTAGGGTTAGTGGTGTAATGATTTGTAAACCCCCTAATCCAGCATCTTTATTAACAATTTCATGGATATCCATCAAAATATGTATAAGAAAACCAGTGTGAGTGGGTTCAAAAGTTGATATTTTAATAAAATAATTGCATCACAGTCATTTGGTCGAAAAAAAACAAACAAATGCTAATTGGCCTTTTAGGGTACACTCAGAGACAAAATCATGTCATCATAACTAGTCTCTCTCACTGTCCATAAGTCTCACACGCGCGCGCGCACACACACACACACACACACACACACACACACACACTAACACATAAGCACACTTTATCATTTCTCTCTCTCTCACTCACTCTCTCTCGGTCCTATCACTTTTTGGTAGCATAGAATAATCCCCAGCGCTGGTCCCCTAATTCACAGCGTTGCAGCTTTTCTGTCCAGCCATTCACAATAGCATCATAGTCTTCTTTAGAGAATTCCTGTAGAGAGTGAAACACACACAGACATGCCCGCAGACACACACACACACACACACACACACACACACACAAACGCTGTCACAATGTTTTATGGATCAGAGACACCTGCAGGAATACAGAATAAAAGATACGCACAGCCACCCAATAAATTGCAAGAGTATGCGACTGATTCCGTGGAAGTGGATTATGTTGAAATATGCAGTATGTCTTTTTGACTTAATTTAGTATTACGGAACAGGAGGACACGTCACGTCATCTCTTTTGCATTTTCCTTCAGGTCAAACCAGCTTGTTTACATATTTGATGCTTTAAATGTCTACCATTTCAGTTATGTGTCTTTCTCAGTTTGCGATTCAATAAACTCAAAACTGAATTTATACCGGTACTTCTATCAGTCTTTTCAAATTAAAATGTATAGCCTACATCTTACTCTTCTTGTTTGGGTACATGTTTAAACAACATTTAATATTTATTGTAATTTCTGTTGAAGGGTCTGCAAATATATTCTCAACTATTACGCAATGTGTTGCTTGCTGAGTAAATGAATGTAGATGAACAATAAAATAAAGGCAATTTGAACTGAACATTTTGCTTGTTTTTTTTGGTGACTGTAACATATTGATAATGTAGTTATTACCATGTGTGATATCTATTCTTAAAACATTATGACAGACTCTTTCATTCCAAAGTGACCTAACATGTTTGCCTAATGCCTACTGCATGTAGACATAGTGTGGTGTGTTGTGTCTATTACTGCTTATCAGAGTGTCTGTCAGGAAGCTAAAAATATCCTTGATTGGTGAGTTTGGGTTCAGGCTCCGCCCCCTCACCTGGATAAACTCCTCCCGCATGACCTCTGCTTTCTCCAGCTCGCTCTTGATCACCTGAACAAACTGCTCCGTCCGGTCCTCAGCGCGCACGTTGGTAAAGCCTGCCTCCTCCAGGAACTGACGTGTAAATACAGTCGTAGGAAGCAACACGCACACACAAACACGCGCGCGCACACAAACACACACGCGCACACACACACACACACACACACACACACACACACACACACACACACACATACAGCAATTACACACATTACCACATCAGAAACACTCCAAGTAACCATTTGAGATTTTACTAAATCCACAAGAATTAGAGAATGGTGACATTTTGAACATACCACATTGGTCAAACTAACTAGCAGCCAGTGATGAGGCTTGGTGCCTCTCCTCTCTCACACACACACACACACACACACACATACACACCTGTCCATATCTCTTTGGCGTGTAGAGGATGTATCCTCTCTGTTTGACGTAGTCCTCAAACTGGGGGCTCCAGGGCTTCTCCCCACAGCAGTAGTCACTGATCAGCACCTTGCCACCACACTTCAGCCACGACTGCACAACACATCAGCAACCAACAGAAACACAGTGGGATCTTCACACCATCTCATAGCACATGTCCATATTAGAGGTATACAGTATATGTCAAACTCTGTGGGCTGGGGTAAGTCTAGTCCTGGGCAAAGAGCTTTTCTAATGAATGAAAAGCTTAATGTGCACGTACTGGAATCCGGCCCAAGGTGTTTGAAATATTTATGATGCTTCAGCAAACCTGCTTCTGCTATGGATATTATTGCTTGGCCTAGCAGTCTCACAGTGATCTCCACATACTGTGTTTTGTATACTGTACATATATATACACTGTGAACTATGTCTGACCATCTTGAGTTTGTTCTAAACCTACACACATATGCTATGGCTACAGTCAAATGCAAATAATATACTTACATTGAAATTTTTGAAGAGGTCCAGTTTGTCACTGATGTGCAAAATGGTGTCTCTGCTATACACCACATCAAAAGTGCCCTCAGGGAAAACCCTTTTTGTGGCATCAGCTACCTCAAAGTGCACCTGTCAACATTACAGCATGTTCTGAATAGCCATCCACTTATTGGCACATTCTTAAGTATGTGGGAGGTGATGTACGGTGACTTTTCTGCATACCATAGGCAGCTTCTCTTTCACTGCTCGCTCACAGGCAATTTCCACCATGTTTGCAGACAGATCCATTCCCAACACCTCCACGCCAAAGTTCTATCAGTTCAAAGACGCAAGACTCATTAGACATACTACAGTAGTTAATGCAATATTTGTTACATCAAACAATAACAATACATGTAAAAACATAATACAACCATCTTGAAATTGCTTCTGTCTCCTACCTTTGCCATGTAGAAATCTCCTCCTCCTATGCCACATCCAACGTCGACAACTTTTTGCCCAGGGGTGAGATTCAAAAGGTCAACAAACTCCTGTTGGAATCCCAGACAAGTCAGCACAAGTATGGTAACGACAGTGGGACAACATTTGTAACGACAGTTACTTAAACTTTACACATAGTATAATTTTGCGCAACACATTTTAGCTGTACTTGACACAAATATCCACCTAAAAATAAACGCACTGCTTTCACTGTTTGCCCATTAGCATTGCATGTGCTACTGCATTACTCTGGTCTCATGTCTACACCTTTGAACTGAGACTTTTCAGCTCTGATGCCTGACCTTTTGTTACATTCATGCAGTCTTGCAGGTGTTTCACCAAAAGTTGAAAACATTCAGGCCTTAGCCATAAACCTTGCGGGGGTCCAGGGGAGAAATATTAAAATGTAAAAGGCCTACTGTAGCTAGATGGCAGTGCAACATGGTTGCACTGCCATCTAGCCACAGCAGACCTTTTACATTTTAATGCTACCATATTTCTACCACACTGTACTGTACTATACTGCTCCCTATACACTGTAGATATAATGGCCAAAACATTTCAATTTCAAATACTATTCCTGTTCACTCCTACTCACTGTAGTTCTTAAAGTAAAACTATTGCAATTTTTACCCTAAAATAATGGCTTCAAGTTCAGATTCATTCTGATGCTACAATGACTTATAATACAAAGAATGACATTACCAATGAACGGCAAGAATGCCTGATAGTGTAATATGCAACGTTGTTGATCGGGTAGGATCATGAACCTTTTAGTTGTTTTTTGACCGACTGGGCACCGTCTTTGTGTCAAATGGCAATGAATATTGACTATCAAATAATACTATCTAATATGGAATATCTTCCATCGAGTTGCTTTCACAAGGGCTAATACAGTACTCCTGATGATGCCACAGTGACAATCCATACAGTACTAGCTACTCGCACCAATCAGCCCCACTGGTGCTACGTTTAGCCTTGTAACCCACCCCACCTTGGTGGTGCCGGGCCCTCCCGTGCTGACGTAGCCGGCGCCGAACACCTTCTCGTAGCGCAGGATGCCTCGACGCGTGTACTGCTGGTTGTCCAGGAACTGCTGGAAGGTGCCGAAGCCCCCCTGCTGGGTCCCCTCCCGCAGAGCCTTCTGCAGAAGCCAGCACACCTGGTTCTTGTTGTTCTTCATCTGGGATGGGACAGGGGGATAGAGAGACAGAGAGAGAGAGAGAGAAGAGAGAGAGAGAGAGTAGGGGATAAAGTGGGGAAGAGGTTTCGATCAAAATCATGCTGGAGGGGAGGTGTATGCATTCCATTCCCAAAATACCAACAATATAAACCTGAAAATAGTACAACCCATGATTAATATCAAGATACTATAACAAAACACTAAAATATTAAATATTATTGCAATATCAAAATGAAATCCTGAAAATCCCTATGCCTTATGGGCACCACTTTGTATGTATTCTCTGACTCCTCCACTCCAAGCTGTAGTTGTGTAACAGGAGTTGAATAGCACACACACACACAGCCCTGTATATTACCTTGACGTAGGTCTGCACTGTTTTGGTCAGGACAATGTCAAAGCCAAAGGCCCCTTTGTCGCCCTGCCACTGTGCTGATGTCATCAGATGGTTGTAGAGGGCCGGAGTGCGGTAGTGTGTGGGGTTGAAATCTCTTTTGCAGTCCCCTGAGGAGGTCAAAGAACCATTGTCACAGAACTTCCAGAGCCATCTCATGTCAGAAAAGAGACCTTCAGCAGTATTTTTCAAGTATATGTTTCTGAGATGAATATGTCTTTTCATGGTGTCTTACATTTACAGTGGAGTTTTTCCATTGACATCCATGAATGAAGGTGAGTTTGGCCATATATATTTTCCTGTTCTTAAGCCAGCTGAATGTTCTGTATCTACTGTACTTCATTTTGTGCCAATAATCTTCTACGTCAGTGAGATCAGGTATCATCAGGGTTATTGTAGGTAGAAGTGGTGGGAAATCTCCTGTGCTTCGGTAGTGTGAATTTACTATCATGTGACAAACAACTACATCAGTGGGACAGGATGGGGAAGAGAATGGCCTCTCTGATGTGTCACCTGACTGGTGGAAGCAGGACTCCCTGAAGAAGAGATGTCCTTCAGGTCTGAGCCAGGCCAGCATCTTCTCGATCAGTTTCCCCAGCTCCTCATCGCTCAGGTACATCAGCAGCCAGTTAGAGAAGATCAGGTCGAAACTGAGGGAAGAATGAATATGCTCTGTGTAGCTCCCACCGCTATGATTCCTAGTCTGTATTCTGACATATTCTAACTATATACTGTATCAAGTATAGAACATATCAAAGATATGATAAAGATAAAAAAAACTACAAATTGAAAGAGTAGAGCAAAACTTTATTACTGAATCACCTTTATAAAATATATAAATGATCTATTTCCCCAACAATGCCCCCCTTTTTTTTAAACTATTTCTTGAGATATTCTAAGGTGTATTAACCAAATAAAGCGTTCCTCTCTTAATATCAGTGCCTACGGGTTCTTCCCCTCATACCTGTTTTGGGGGAAATTAAGTTGAGTGACGTCGGCCTGGAGGAAGTCAGCGTTACCAAGGTGACTGTTGTCCTCCCTGTTCTTTTCCACAAACTTCTCCATGAAATCCACAGCTGTCACATGATGGGCTTTACCAATGAGGTGACACGTGTATCGTCTGAAAGGGTGGAAGGTCAAACGAAAGGTCAACACGGGATCCTCTAAAAGGGGTCACAGTGATGTTGTTTCAGGAAAAAACAATAATCTTTAAAGAGACATCTTGTTTTGCAAGTGCATGCATTTCTCAGCAGAAAACAAGACAATTGAGTACAGATTGTTGTCACTTGTTGAATTAATGATGATAGACTAGATGATTACAGTACATATCTAAAAAGTTTATATTTTTCAATGTAATAAATACAGGGATTTTGTGTGTAAAGGTGTACTGTTTTAATATCCATATATAATGAAAGTGTTAAGTTTTAATTATTTAATTAATTGTTTTAAATCTGACCCTTATGACTACCTGACCTTTGCCCTAGTGTTCAGCTAACCCTGTGTGCAACCTTAGTCTTCACTATGAATCATAACCTGTGACTTCATATTGGTGATCCTTGCATCAATCATTTTATGATGGAGGATTCAGATGAAGTGGGAGTGATCGTACGATCGTAAGTGTCAACACAAGCATGATTCAACAAAAGCATGTCTGCATGTCTGCATTGATAACAATGCCCACGTGGTGTGCCTAATGTGATATTGCTTCATTAATCATTAGAAATTAATTCAAGTGTACATGCCAGGGCAATGAACTTGAAAGAAAATTCTGAAGCACATTTAATAGCAACAGTACAGTAGTTGCGCCAAAGCACTTCACAAGTGAGGTCAATCAATTAACAATATAAATGAACAACAGTAATGTAAAAATGTCTAAAACATAAAATAAACTAAAGCATAAAACATTAAATATACAGGCTATAGGAATTTAGTGGATACAGTATAAAATCAACGTGTTGATTTTATTAAAAGGCTACGTATATGAATATCAGTTGTGTCTTTATCCAGGTGATGAGAGGAGTTTGTCGGACTGACCCTATGCCTGCTCCAAGCTCCAGGATGTCTTTGTCGGCCACGCTGGGCAGGAGAGAGAGGATCTCGGGCAGCTCGTGCTCGGTCAGCTCCTGGGCGTTGGAGTCCAACATCATTTCCTGGACGGTGGCTTCATGAGAATGCTCCTTCCAGAATTCAGTCATGGTTTGGCGCACAGCTACAGAGACAGAGAGAGAAAGAGAGAGTGAGTGAGAGAGTTCTCTTTCAGATAACATCATCTAACCTGATATCGCCACGCAGAGATTAACATGATTTACTTGTATACTTTCTGTGGCTTATGGTACCTTGGTAACCAAGACACATATGGCATTCATTTCTCTGCTGTGCTGGCAGCTGTTACTTCTTCACAGGAATAACAACACAAGTATGGTGAAACCACTGACTTCAGAAGGAGATCTCAACACATTTGACAGGTATGTGAAGCATTAAATTAATTGCTACCCAACTTATAGTCTTGCAGGAGTGATTTCTAAAAAATAGAATTCTAAAGTAATAGAATTCTAGAGACTGTGCTGTCAGCGTGATAGTCTTTAGCACTGGCACTAACGATTACAAATCAGGAGAGAGCTTATTGCTTGTAAGAAACACCATCTGGAATTCTGGTGAAATTTCATAACTGCACTGCATATGTGCATCTATGCCCTTTAAGGTGTCTGATGCGCCGGCGCCCCTAGCGTACATCTTCGTATTTTAACCACAAATGCACCTTCCTTCTCTAATGACATGGCAGGGTGACAGTTTAGTCCGTGAATATCTCTTACCTGATTCCATATCGAGAACGTAATACTCGCTCGTAAGTATTTACCAAAGAAAAATAGAGTCAATCTCACTGAGTTATTATATAAAAAAGAGTTTTATATAAAAAAGAATAGCACAGCTCTCTCTGTACACCTATCGTCACAAACAAGTCACAGCAGCCAATACGAATCAGATATTAGAGCAGATAGTCTACACTGACTCTGTTCGCCCTGGCACGCTCTTTAAATAGCCTAATGTATGGTTGTATGCTGAGAGTCCATAAGGGCGGCATGTGCCAATAACCTAAACTGACCATTCCAATGTACCGACTTTGAGGGGTGGGGGGAGATGATGGATACGTTACGCATGTCTAATTCTATTACCGAAATACAGGGTTTACCGTTGGCGAGGGATTTCCCCCCTTTTCCCTTACCTTGCGAGTTGACCATGCAGTCTGATAAGGCTACCGAGAGGTGCTTAGATGGGAGGTCCGTTCTGTGTAGTTCCGCCAGGACAGCAAATCAGTAACCACATCAGTCAGTGCAAAGGCGTGAGAAGAGATGGGGCGCGTGTCATCTGGAACAGATGTGTCCATTTAAATAATGATGCAACCTTAAGCATTATTACAACTTTCCTCCTCTTCAATTTAATGACCAGATCATATAAATTCGACCACTATCGTTAGCCTCGGATGTGCTGACGCATCCAAACACTATTGTAGTGTGCGTTGGCAGGATTGCGCAATATTGCCTCATGCGGCAGGGAAAGGCTAGCCTGTCGTGTCCAAATCGCATATCTTTTGCAGTTCCAGGTTATAGAGAGAGCATACATTTAAAATTCATGATGGTCAACCAGAGAATGCCAAAGGATCCCAAATATGTCATAAATTGATTAAATCATCTATCTTGCCAGCTATCAATAATCATCTTATTTTCATTACTATGATGATCAATATCATTATCATTGTTATTATTATTATTATTATTATTATTATTATTATTATTAGTAGTAGTAGTAGTTGTAGTAGTAGGCTAGTAGTAGTAGTAGTAGTAGTAGTAGCAGCTGTTTTTGTTATTTATGTTGTTTGTATAATAGTATTTACTGTTGTGGTGGTGGTAATATTACTCACATATCTCTTAGTCATTATTACCTAAGGCAACACTTTGACCTGCTATTGTGCATCAAACATCAACACTATGGTTAAAATACATCTTTATTGCTCAACCTGGATGTGTGAACTGTAATGTTTTATGACTCTGTTTGGCAGGCTGACCTTGATGTGATTCCAATGGTGTCAATGTGTAACCTACATGTCACCGATTAGTCCACTTTTTTTCCAACGGAGTTCCAACATCACAACACTTATCAAAGTTCAGCATGACTGAGAGTTTACCATGAGGTGATGTTGACCAGAGTCTCTTCACTTTTGCTCTTTTTGCCACTGAGTAAAACCTTTGGCCAACCACAACACAAAGATCTGCAAAAACAAACAAAGGGATAATGATTGATGAACATGAACCTGAACATGACCATGGAGACCTTTAATATATATACATATATTAAAGGTCTCCATGGTCATATGGTCATATATATATATATATATATATACACAAACACAACATAAATATATATATATATATATATATATATATATATAAGTCATATCAACCATATTTGTCCATGTGTTTATGTGAATGTGTGAAACTTATTATGTCTGGTGCATGAGACTATATCAAAGCTAACCAACAGTACATCTTTCAGTTGTGGTGGATTTTGTAGTGCTGTATTTTGTGCTCTATTGCCTTGCAATCCTCCCATGTCCACTAGATGGCAGCAGCTGAAAAAGTAATGCCTCAAAAAATAACTAATTCACTGTTGTAAAACATTGTGGGTAAAATAAGTCACAGATATACCAAAATAGTTATATATTCTTAGATATGTTTTACATTGTAACAGTGTTATGTAGTTTTGGACCAACACTGTGACCGGCATTCAGGTCATCTTGTGTGCACACATACAAACACATAGATACACAAAGAGAGAGAGAGAGAGAGAGAGAGAGACAGAGAGAGAGAGAGAGAGAGAGAGAGAGAGAGAGAAAGAGAGAGAGAGAGAGAGATGGAGAGGGAGAGACCATTCTGACCTTGGTTGCTGGGACTGTTAAAGAATGCTTGACTTTTATTACTGCTGTTCATAACAGCAGTTTCGGAGCCCTGATTTAAACCCCTGAACCTCCATACCTCAGCAGAAACGCAGAGGAAATTGAGATGTGTGTGTGTGTGTGTGTGTGTGTGTGTGTGTGTGTGTGTGTCTCAGAGCAGAGGAAAGGAGGTTTACAGTATATTGCGTTGGGAAGAGAAGTAATGAGAGAGAACTCTTATTTATTTATTTATTTTAAAAAAAAGAAAACACTTCCAAATTGCTCTATAATCTGTCATTCCTCCTGTGCCACATGTTACTGTAAAATATATAGTGGAAGATCATCAGGAAGCTGCAGAAGACTGCAGGAGCTGCATACAGTACTTGTTTACATTAAGGATGAGGACTCGTTTACAATAACGAGACGAGACATATAGACTACAAATGCACGCGTGCATACACACACACACACACACACACACACACACACACAGATAATAGAGAGAGAGACAGTGAGAGAGAGAGAGAGAGGGAGAGAGAGCAATGTCTCTGAGTGCTGGCTGAAATGGACCCACAGGGATCCATCACTCTCTCTTTTGGTTCGTTATGTCTTGAGATTTTCCTTGGACCACTACACCCAGTAAATTGCTTTTGCTAATTACTTCTTCCAGTAGTAGTGAAGAAGACAAACCCCTTCAGTCAACATCCTTTGTGAACTACACGATTAGGAACATTACAGGAACATCTTCAATAGTTCAGATGAGCATTGTGTGGTTATATGAAAATGAATGTTGCAAAAACTCCAAATAATATTTGTAAAGGTGTGTAAATGTTCTATGTTACAGTAATGGCCTTGTCTGTGTGCAGTGCTTGTGTAGAGATCACGGTACCATGACCACCCTTTGTTGTGATGAGAAGTGTGAGTCCGGCGGTAAGCAAAGCTGATTAATTCTGTTTCTTTCAGCGCAGTTATGGTCCGCTGCCTTAGGGATTCAGGAAGCAGCAGCAGGTCTGTCACTTGTTTGTGTGTGTGTGTGTGTGTGTGTGTGAGGGGGAGGTGTGTGTCTGTGTGTGTGTGTGTGTGTGTGTGTGTGTGTGTGTGTGTGTGTGTGTGTGTGTGTGTGTGTGTGTGAGGGGGAGGTGTGTGTCTGTGTGTGTGTGTGTGTGTGTGTGTGTGTGTGTGTGTGTGTCTGTGTGTGTGAGGGGGAGGTGTGTGTGTGTGTGTGTGTGTGTGTGTGTGTGTGTGTGTGTGTGTGGATGTTGCCAACTGCTCCCTTAAGATTTCATGGTTACAGATTCTTGAACTCAGCCATCATTTTCAGGTAGTTCTCCCTATCTTCCCCCCTCGCTCTCACTCTCTCTGTAATTCACTGTATCATGCTCTCTTTCTCCGTCTGCCTCCCTCTCTCTCTTTCTCATCTTGCTGATCATCTCTCTCTCTCTCTCTCTCTCTCTCTCCTTCATCTTGCTTTCCTTCTCATTACAGATGGCAAACTATCTTTCTCATTTCCTCTATGTCTTCAAGGCTATCAAAATCAAAGACATCTCAGTCCCTTCACTCTATTTGATCTCCTCCACTGCTGTAGGTGCTCACCCCGCTCCCTTCTCCAACTTCCTTAATAGAATTGATGGAACTCCGGTCACACACCATAAACACTATCAGACTCAGGCCGCCCGATCAAGCCTGGCAATACAGTACCTCCCCATCCCCCCCCCCCCCCCCCCCCATCTCCTCGGCACCGAGCACTGGCTATTTCGAAAGCACTTACAGGATCTGCGCTGGCAATAATGGAACTTGCTGGGAGTTAATGGACAAAGTCTTTCTAATTAAGTCTCGGAGATTGCTCGTTAGGAGCTCTCCATGGTCCTCCTCCATGATGTCTCCACGAGCTCCTTTGCTGCAAACCTTCTTCTCGGACGGCGTAATGGACCTCCCACACTCGGCCTTAAAGTGCCTTTGATGTCCTACACAAGGCCATGTTTACCTCTCTTAATGGGTCACATCCTTCGTTAGGTTAATTATAGATATGAGAGGCCTTGGTCGAGCACTGACGTGCGGTCGTTGGTGCCGTGACGACAGACCAGTTCTGGGAAGTGCTGCTGAAGTGGGGGCAATTGTGAGGATGAAAGTCGATGAATGATGAATTCGAAAAGGGACGGAGACATCCGAGATTTATATGTATATGTTTTCTTTTTTCTTTTTTGCTGTGGTTGCATCTGCGGTTGATTCACTTAAAGCTTGGCTTCTGTGTTTTTGGCAGAGACTGTGTCTTTGTTGAGATGTTTCTTGTTTATTGCAATGGGTAGTGGGCAACCATGGCATTTGGATTTACGTTGCATAGGCACATGCACACACACACACACACACACACACACACACACACACACACACACACACACACACACACACACACACACACACACACACACACACACACCAGTACATGATGCATATACTGTATATTTAAAATGCACTGAGAAGAAATATTGCATGCATCAGAATGCCAGAGGAGGTCTTTCATATTAGTTTGCTGATGCATCTCTCTCTCACATTCTCCATCTCACTCAAACTGTCTCAGTGTGTGTATGTGTGTGTGTGTGTGTGTGTGTGTGTGTGTGTGTGTGTGTTGTGTGGTTGTGTTTGA
>NC_085014.1:22144714-22157214 GCF_963854185.1 Sardina pilchardus
GGAGTTGGAGAGGAGCCGAGGAGTATTCTGCCATTTGTCTTGTTCCTTTTTGTGTTGGAAACAAAGTTCAACTGTGACAAAAGCTATCAGCACGCCGGCGGTGACTGCTCATACCCCTGACTGTGCGCTCTCTCTCTCTCTCTCTACTTCTCTCTCTCTCTCTCTCTCTCGTCTCTCTCTGTTATCTCTCTGAGCTCTCACTCTGTTGCTCTCTCCAGCTACCCCCTCTCTCGCTCTTTCTACCGCTCTCTCTCCTTCTCTAGGGCACACATAAATTTGTCAGAGAGGAGGAGAGTGCTGCTGTGTGTGTTTGTGTGTATCAGTGCGTGTGTGTGTGTGTGTGTGTGTGTGTGTTTGTGGAACACAGACATCAAGGCAGGAGAGGAAGATTGGGACCCACACAGAGAGATCATTGTCTGAGGGCTCAGCAGACTCTCTGTTGGATTTCTGGCGACGGGCAAAGTGGAAAGAAGCATCTTTTTCTTACTCTTCCTTTTTTAAAGAAAACATTCTCCAGGGTACCTTTGTTCATCAGCCTCGTCGCTTTTTTAAAGATCACTTGTTTGGGATTTTTGCTGCCTGATCAACCAACTACTCCAGCAGCTGTTCACTATTATCGTCGGTTCGCCATCACAGACTCGTCTCTCCAGGTTTTGCCCCCCCACTACTCTGCCATCAGTGGCCCTGGCAGACATTTGAACTTTGACCTTTGTTCATCTCCGTCAGACGTTTTGCGAGCCCTCCCTCCTCCCCCAGGTCAGGATGTCGGGCTGTGCCAAGCGCTGCAAGCGGGGGATTGTGAAGTTCGCCATCTCCCTGCACAAGCTGGTGACGGGGACCCTCATCAAAGGTGAGTCTGGCATCCTGCAACGCTCTCAAGTCACGGACCTGTGTCTGTGTCTCTTGTTCAGTGTGTTCCTCAGTAACAACACACAATTAGGCCATTATGTGTCTGACTTACATTAGCACATTACTTTAAAATAGAATAGAATATAAACTTTAATTGAAATGTAATTTACTGACACTGGTACTCTTTTGGCTCTGACGAAGAAGCTGTGCTTTGCTTAGTCATTTGCTTCCAGTAAAAATGTGTAAAAAGGACTTCTGTGCACCAGCTCGTTCATTGGGTCACAAGTCACATGGCATTACCCAACATCACTTTTGATTATTTTCTGGTAAACTTGGTCTACACACAGCCACTCTGCCAGCTCTCTGTGTGTATGGGCAGTGTGTTTGTGTGTAAATATGGGATGAATTGAGTTATTGAGAAATGCTGATGTGCTCGTGCGGGGGTCAGAGGGAAAGCAAATGAACATTCAGAATCCATTTAGTTTATGTTGCCATGGTGACAGTGGATCCCTGGAATGGAACGTTCTGTCTCGCTGCCTTACGGTGCTGAGACAAGCAGCAGCCACAGCCACGGGTCAGTCAGAGTGACCCACAAATCTACCGTGCCACGTGTGTGTAGTACCCTGCACACATATTTTGTGTGTGTATGTTTGTGTGTGGGTGGGTGTGGGAGTGCTTCTGTGTGTGTTTGTTTGAGTATGTGTATGTACTGTATGTGTGTATGTGTGTGTGTGTGTGTGTGTGTGTGTGTGTGTGTGTGTGTGTGTGTGTCTGTGTCTGTGTACAGTGTGTGTGTGTGTGTGTGTGTCTTGATCTGTGTGATGCTTTAATGTTTCATCTTCTTGCAATACAACAACCAAATGAAGAGCTGTGATTTACAAGCACTGCTCTGTTTTTGTTTACTGTTTGTTGCCTACTGAGCCATTTACTTCAGCCATTTCCAATCTGTCTCCTGCTCAAACCAGCCTCCTTGTTCTCATTCCTCTGTGCATTTCCAACCAGATCCATGTAAATGTGTGGCTAAGTGGATTAGCTGCTGTAGCGGTGTGCTCAGTGCGCTGTAGGTCTAATGAGCCCCACTTCAGCGCTGTTCATTTCCCCACTGCAGGGTGACATCCCTGGGAGAAGGAGATGGATGCTCCGCTGCTCGCGCTTACAGCGCTCTGGCACTGTGTCTTCATCAGGGGGAACAGTGATCCTCTTAAAGAGTTGATGTTTTCTTTAGGCCTGAGTGTGTGAAATTGAGCGCTGGTTGTTTTATTTATTTGTGTGTGTAGCGTGTGTGTGTGTGTGTGTGTGTGTGTGTGAGAGAGAGAGAGAGAGAGAGAGAGAGAAACGGTGTGAGGGTGTGTGTCTGTCTGAGTATCGCTCTGTGTGTGTGTGTGTGTGTACTGTATGTGTGCATACCTGTGTGTTTGAAAGAGAGAGAGAGAGAAAGGGCAATAGAAAAAGGTGGAGCATCACCATTATAGTGACAGTAATTCACATTGATGTCCTGTAATAACATTAGTAGAACTGCCAGAAACACACACACACACACACACACTGGCACACACTGTCTTTTCTGTAGGGTCATTGGGTTTTACTGGAATTATTTTTTATCTACTGTACTCAGGGAAAAATGAAATGAATGAGCATGAACGGTATAAAGGGGAAAGACAAACACACACACACACACACACACACACACACACACACACACACACACACATAATATATGTAATATACAGTATATATTCCACTATATACTGTATAGTGTAATAGTGTGTTTGTGTGTTTCTATGTTTGTATGAATGCACTGCTGATGTGTGTCACTAATTGACTAATAATGTCTACTATAGGATCCATATGGACACAGGGCTGGAGACTTCTGGGAATGGGGGAGAATGTGTGTGTGTGTGTGTGTGTGTGTGTGTGTGTGTGTGTGTGTGTGTATGTGTGTGTATGTGTGTGTGTGTGTGTGTGTGTGTGTGTGTGTGTGAGTGAGTGAGAGAGAGAGAGAGAGATGGAGAGAGAGAGGGAGGGGGGAGTAGAAGAGAAAAAGGAGAGAGAGAGAGACAGAGAGAGGAAGAGAGGAAGGAGAGAGAGAGTGGGGGAATAGACTGCTTTATTACTATGATTCATTATCTCATTTCACTGAGTCTTTTGTCAGAAAGGCCAAAGCAAACATAAAGCATGTCGACTCATGGCTTGCTTATCAGCCTTGCACTTCCAAGTACATTTAACACACAAATAGACTCTTTTCATAAACCACTACAATGAGATACATAGCAATCCACAAGGACAAAGACCCTGACTGAAATATAACATGACATACTGCCACTACGTTCACAGAAAGCAAAGCACAAACATACCAAATAGCTAAGCAAAAAAAAATAAAAACACAAACACACACAGACTCATAATGTCTAGCCACAGACACACACACACACACTGCGCAACCTTCAAATGTGCTGTTGCAAGCCTATGCAAAATGGAATCTCCCACAACCAAATACATGCACACACATACGCGCGCTCATGCACACACGTACATACACACACAATCATACATATGCAAACAGACAGACAGACAGACAGACAGACAGACAGACACACTCACACACTCTCTCTCTCTCTCTCTCTCTCTTACACACATTCACACACACACACACCATTTCCTCTATGGCCCCGGGTGTAGCAGTGAGCATCAAATAGAGAGGGATCATACAAGTTCATGGAATGAGTAGTGCTCGCCTCCAGGCTTCTCTAAACACACACACGTGCCCATGCACACGCGCACACACACACACACACACACACACACACACACACACACACACACACAAGATGCAAATATATATGCATAAGAGGCCTCAGCACTTCATTTATCTCCTTTGCTCTTTCTCACTCACTCACACATCTCTCTCTTGCACTCAATTGCATATGGAACAACATCCCCATCCCCCTCCTCCACGCACACACACACACACGCACACACACACACATGCATGCACGCACGCAAACTTACAGAGACCATGTCATGAGCTCGATTTCCTTGAGGTCAACCTTAGCTAATATCGCAGAGTTCCAGCTTTGGATTTAATGCAGCAACCACTCTCTGTCTCTCCCCCTTGCCCATGTTTATGTCTATTTCCTTCCAAAATAATGTGTAATCATTCATCAATCCACTGGAATATATGACAGTCAAATGAAGTCAAATCTTCCACAATGCCTGAAAGGCGTTTCAGGACCTTGGCCAGAGACTTGGCCAAATAAGCTTGAAATTCAAAACTCAAACTTGTGAAAGACGAGATCATTGAACACCAGGATACACACACACACGCACGCATGCACGCACGCACGCACACACACACACACACACACACACACACACACACACACACACACACACACACACACACACACACACACACACACACACACACACACACACACACACACACACACACACACATACACACACACACACACACACACACACACACACACACACACACAGACAATTAAACAAAATGGGCAGAGGGAATAGATAGTGTAGCATCTGCAACTGGGGATATCAGATTAGAAAGATGATAAGACTGATATTGTGTATGGTTGTGTTTTTGAGTGTGTGTTTGTGTGTGTGAGAGAGAGCACAATTACAGAAAATGGCAAAAAATGTGGGTGTATGCATCCTATTCAGAATGACAGAGAGAGGGAGAGAGAGATAATGTGCTGTAATGTGCTGAATTACAGTATTTTTTTTAATTGTGATTAGTTTTTCAGCTCCTCTTGTATTCCTCTGGCTGATTTGTTGGATAGACTGCAGTAGAATGTTCCATCATGTTTAAGTTACACGCCAACACTGCCTCCCAGTGGTCACCCTTAGTTACAAGAAAACCTAAGATGTCACAGTCCTTTACAGCCACATATTTGTTTCTTGAAAATTAAATAATAAGCCATTAAGAAACTGTGTTGAAATCATACGCTTACCATTGTATTTCATATACACAGGAAAGGTTGACCATTAGCATGGTGGTGAGGTAGGATAGGTCTTTGGTATTATTTGCCCTCAATGGTGCCTTCCAGGCAGCGCTGCCTTCAAGGCACTACTCCCCTCAGTTTAGGGGTAGGATGAGGGTTGAGGGGGTTAGGGTTAGGAATAGGGTAAAGGCCATTGGGGGCAAAAAACACCATTGAGCGATAGGATATGGAAAGAATGACAGCTGAAATGATCAGCAATCAACTGGAAAACAATTCAGATATGACAACTGTACAATATAAAGTTTCACAACCCCTTATTCAGGTGTCAAGCAGCACGGTGTTGGTCTCAAATGAGTTTAACACTTGCAAGCTTGCAAACCAGCTTGCGAAGACTACAAACAGCCAAGTTAGCACTGATAAAACCTGCTAACATGCTAACTGGTGTTTTGTTTTTCTATGTAGTGAAAGCTCTTCTTACAGTTTCATGTTGTATGTCATCCTGGACCACACAACTGTACACAGTGCAAAGCCTGAATGGCTATGTGGAAGGTGTGTTTATCGGCTTCTTCTTGTGCCTAAATCATCCAAGTATATTTGAAGATGATAACAAAAAATGCAAATCTATTAAAACGTACCTCACTGTTGTTGCTGCACGTTGCTTTAATGGATTTAAATAAGTATGCCCTTGGTGCGTAGGGCTGCTGCATTATTCATCACACTTACCGATACTGAAGTTGTTCTTTTTACAGTCCATACTTCACCACTAGAGGTCAGTACTAATTCAGCTATACCAGAGCCATACTCCTCCGCAGTTCCACATTTTGACAGCAAGAGGGCAGTCCACAGCAATAAGCTTCCTCTTCTCATGCCAGAAAACTGAAATTTAGAGGGTTCACTCACTGTTTGTCAAAGCAGTGTTTAATAATATATAACATCAATGTCAGTACCTCAAAGCATGTTAAAATTATTTATTGTTCGAGGACAAATTGTTTGTGTAGAAATGTGTTGATATAGTTGTCTAGCGGTTTCTTTGGATGGCGATGAAAGCGTAATCATTTGGGTTTATCCATCTTTTCATAGCCCTGGCTCCCCAACACAGAAATAACTGAACATCACTGTCACTGTCATACTACTATCATACAACCCTTGTGTATATCATGACTATCTGTGGATGTGTTACACACACACATGCACAAGTGCGTGCGCGCGCGCGCACACACACACACACACACACACACAGCGCTGGAGCGAGAGATAGAGAGACAGAAGAGTGAATGGAGAGAGAGAGAGAGAGCTGTAAAGTGCAGTGACAGCAGTTCGTCTGCCTGTGGGGTGTCGCTTGCTCTGCCTTTGATGGTAAAATGATAACTCATCAGATTTCACGCCCACGGAGACAAGCCCTCTCTCCTGCGGGAACATGGCTGCCTCTCCAGCTCCCATCAATCATCCCCTCGCCGCCTGCGTCTTGTCTTTGCTTTTGTTTTCCAGACAAAGTGCCTGCCTGCTTACCTGTGTGACTTACCTGTCTGTCTCTTTGTCTGTCTGTCAGCCTTCCTGACTGAGTATCTGTCTTTATATATGTGTGTATAATACATATATTGAATATTGATATATACATTATATTAATCTGTTGGTTTGTCTTAGTTGGAAGACTGTCCTGTCTATATACTGTACATATGGGTCTGTTGGTTTGCCGTGTCAGCATGTCTCCCTGTGTCTGCGTTAATTCATGCGTCTGGCTCCGCTCATCTTTCTACTAAGAGAGATCTCATCATTGATTCCCCCGCAAGCCAGAGAGCTGGCATGAGCTGTGGCGGCGCCCTCTCATCTCCCTGGCATGCGGGCACAGGCGCTCTGACAGATGGCGCCGTGCATGGCACAAGCTCCGCGCTTTCAACTTTTTCCCGACACTCGACACAGACACAGACACACTCTCTCACATCGGCGTCCATTAATCTGCCACAGTGTCACCTGTGAGTGGCTCCACAGAGGTAAGTGGGGTGAGACCCGTGCTGGCGCGCCTGACACTTGAGGACAGTGTAAGCGCTGAAGGACGTGACCAGACAGCCCATCACTATGGGGATGCCAGCCTGTCGGTCAGTCGGTAAATCAGCCAAGCCCCTCATCTGCCCTGTGTCTGGATTAACACCTGATCACCATTTACTTAATGACATGTGCTAACCATTAGCATGTGCTTAATGACATTTGAACCCATGTCGTTTACATTGCAATCAGGAGTGTTGAGAGTCTTTACTCAACGACACATGACTCATTACTTGTGTGAAAATAATGCATACATTACTTTACTCATTTCCTCCCTGTGGAGCGTCATTTGTTACACTGCTCATTACACTACTGTACTTGTGCCTGACTTGCTGTCATCTGAGATGCATTGCTGTGGCAGTTAACAGTGGCCTATGAAGTTAAAGGGATATTCCGCCATTTTTGGAAATAAGCTCATTTCCCACCTCCCCTCGAGCAAAACAATCGATATTTACCTTTTTCCCGTTCATCCAGCCATTCTGTGAGTCTGGCGATACAACTTTTAGCTTCAGCCTAGCATAGATCATTGAATCGGATTAGACAGTTAGCTTCACGCCTGCTAGCATCATGCTTTCTAGTAATTTTCCCATTTAAAACGTGTCTCTTCTCAAGTTAGAAAGTGCAATAAGACCAACTGAAAATGAAACCTGCCGTTTTTCTAGGCTGATTTGACATGGAACTACACTCTCATCTGGCATAATAATCAAGGCAAGTTGCAACCGTACCATGGGCGCAGTGATATCACACACTACTTCCTGCTTGTTGCCTTTGGGGACTATTTTCAGATATCACTGCGCCCATGGTACGTTTGCAACTTGCCTTGATTATTACGCCAGATGAGAGTGTAGTTCCGTGTCAAATCAGCCTAGAAAAACGGCAGGTTTCATTTTCAGTTGGTCTTATTGCACTTTCTAACTTGAGAAGAGACACGTTTTAAATGGGAAAATTACCAGAAATCTTAGTCACTTGTAAGCATGATGCTAGCAGGCGAGAAGCTAACGGTCTAATCCGATTCAATGATCTATGCTAGGCTGAAGCTAAAAGTTGTATCGCCAGACTCACAGAATGGCTGGATGAACGGGAAAAAGGTAAATATCGATTGTTTTGCTCGAGGGGAGGTGGGAGATGAGCTTATTTCCAAAAATGGCGGAATATCCCTTTAAACTTCACATTTGCTCACATATCAACACAAATCCTTATCCTAATAAGGAGGAAATTGTCTTTCTTTTACACATTTTGCCAATAAAGACAACAGTATGGTTGGTGATTACTGTACAAGCCCAAAGAAGAGGGCTTACATCAGAAATCAATACTGTGTGACTTTGTAATGTACCACTAGCCAGGCATGAGTCAGACTTCACAAAGTGAATAGATTCTGGTCACTCTTGATTGGTGTTTGTTTACAAGCTTGCATGGTGATGGGTGTAGAAATAATAGGACGAGTAAAATCAATCACCCCTCTTGAAAGACCCAAAACTATCACAGGAACAGAGAGCACAGGGCAACTCATTTCACCAACATGGAATCACTGAGGAAAAGAGTTTTGAATTTGAACTAGTGTTTATGGCTGGTTGACACAACAGATGCTCATCAGAAGATCACAGTGGGCGGTTGGGGATGTTCATCTTTATTGAATTAAAATCCAGACAGTGTCCTAGGCCACAGCGAGATATTTGAATTTAATTCTGGCCACTATGGGGAGCCAGTGGAGAATAACTAGAAGAGGAGTTGCGTCCTCTTTGGCTGATTGAAGTCCAGGTGTACTGCAGCATTCTGAATCAGTTGTAATGATTTTACGACACAAGCAGGTAGACCAGCTAACAATGAATTACAATAGTCAAGTTTGGAGATAGCCATGGCCTGTACAATACGTTGTGTGGAATCTTATGTCAGATAAGGTCTGATCTAGCCTGACTCTCGCCAGACCCTTGTAGTTCCGCCATGCTCCACCAAAGGCGTTTCCCTGAGCTCCACACAAGGGTCTGGGCTCGAGGGCAATGCAAACTCCTTCAAGGGAGCAAAAAATAATGAACCAATCAGGATCGCCAGAGGGGGTTTCATAGATGTGACGTAGTGCCGAAGTGACTGTCTGATTCAAACAACAATGGCGGCACGCAGCGAGGAGTCTTGTGCTGACACTGATTCTGCTATTTCAACCGTTTTGTCGAATCTATCGAGTATTCATTCTTTAAAAGATGAACAGGCATTTATTGGTGGCAAGGATGTTTTCACTCTTCTTCCGACCAGGTTTGGCAAGAGCTTGAAGTAGCCTACCACGTCATTCAAGGTAACGGACATGTGGTTTATCAAATCACATGCAAGGATTTTTTTACAAGGCCCCGCCTTCAGAAATACATCTCTTATCGAGAAGTCCCAGACCCTTGTGTGAAGCTCAGCGAACTACAAGGATCTGGCGAGAGTCAGGTTAGGTCTGATCTGCCTAATGTTGTAAAGGATAAACGGACATGATTTTTCAACGGAGGCTACATGCTCAGATAAGTTGCATGCAGAAATCTGAAAACGATAGTTGGAAAACGAGTCCTCGGGTGGGAAGACGTTGTACGCATAGCAAACATAGTAAAATCCATGGGAGTGTAATTAGAGAAAAGCAAGGGCACTAATACTGATCCCTGAGGCACACCTGTGGTGAGGTCATGAGACGTTGACACATGTCCCTAGTACCAAGACATGCTAAAATTACGCCTCAAGTTCAAGTTCGGGTGTAGATAGATAGATAGATAGATAGATAGATACTTTATTGATCCCCAAGGGTAATTTCAAGAACAGATAGATAGAAGAAGAATGATAGAAGAATGATAGATAGAAGAATGTCATGGTTACCCACTCCTATCTGCAAATTCCCATCCACTTAGGTTAGGAACTTCCTGTCGAAGATTTTCCATTTTAGTCGTAACCTATTGTTTCCAACCAGCACCATGCGAAAGAGTATCAACAGTATTTTGTGCAGTAGGTATGTCGAAGGCCATATAATGTAGCCTAGCCTATGCTGGAAGCGACTCAGGCCACCTGGTAGTGAACAGCCAATTTTACAAATGTTTTTAAACTCTGGAATAGGTTACATCACCGGTTACATCACTGGGCTTATATAGCGACCCAAACAAAGTTTTACCCATTATCATTTAACATTGTTAGGCCATGTTTCATCATACATGCAGGTGTCTCAATTCATTCTGCTATGGTTATTGTATTTCGCAGACATTTTGGCTAAACTCAATAACTTGACTAGTCTACTTTACTACTGACATTCAAACTGAACAGGCAATGATGTTTGTCACACAATCTTTATTATCCCTGCATGACAAATTGCATTTTATCACTGCCAGTCGAATTCTCCATTGCCATGTCACCGGGCTTTCGACCATACTGTCCATTGATGTAAACATGCCAGCAGTTCCGGAGTGGTGCATGGCCAGCAACAGGTATTCTAAAAGGGACTGAATCTGGCAAGAATGGAGCTTCTAATAATGTGTTATCAGATTTTGCACCAACAGGTTCAGGGACATGTTTTGTGCAGCCCATAGGTCTATTTTGATTTGTTGAAGAAGAAGTATAATATGGAACCTTTAGCTACTCTGCAGTTTACTTTTCACTTGTAGTTATAAAGACCGGGCAACAGTTTATCAAGCAACTGATCAACTAATCATAAAATAAGAAGTTAATAAATGGTCTGTTGGTTACTAGTCAGTTTCTGCGATTTGTCTGTTCTGTCGGTTACATTAGTTCACTGTGGTCTGTCAGTCCAACAATCAATCAGTATGAGAGGGAATACGGGGTGCTTTACAACTGTCTGAGTGGCCTGAGTCTGAGTGTCTGTCCTGCATTCTGATTGGAGGGCTATGGCCCGCGACGTGAGCAGCGGCAGCCTCGGAGTTTATGACAGCTTCATTAAAACGGGGCGGCAGGCGAGTTCACACTGCCGCGAGGCCAGCACCACACTGTCCCCTTCGATCACCGCACGGCTGGCCACCTCTGCTGCTGCCACCCTCACCCTCACCACCGCCACCACTGTCACTGCAGCCTCGCGCTGACACCTCTGGAGGCTCTGGAACTTTCCGCTGCAAATGTTAACTTCTGAAGTGACAGCATTATTTAGCATTATTTAGAGGAATTTTAGAAGTGCTTTTTGTAGCTTATGTTCAAGGTGTGTTTGGTATTACAGAGTGGGAGAATATTTCAGAATAATTCATGTCTGACTATTGATGACACTATTCGGTTTTTTGCTGTTTGTGCTGTTTTGGCATATAGAGGAATTCCGATAAAGTGTGTAGTGTTCATTTGAGGAAAGAATTTGGATTAAATTATCTTCCACTGCATAATTCATGCTGGATTCACAGCTCTTACAAAACAGGGGACCTTGGAACTATAAAGGGGCTTAGGCCTACTTAGCATGCTAGCATTGGGGAATTTAAATGAAGTTCTCCAAGGCCTTCTGTCCATACCTTCAAACACATAACAACCTTGCCTGAAAAAACCTCACAAGCAGTTCCTATGTGACTGGAAAGAAAACTCCAGCATTTTTTAGATCTGGAGATCTGGATAGATCTCTGTTTATCAAGGTCACAAGTACCGGTGGCTGTAAAAAAAAATATATATATTGCTGTAACCTAGCTTGAGTTGCTGCAGTCAACTAGAGCCGTCAAGCAGCGACAGTGCTACACTCTGGGGGTATACAGTACATGTTATACATGTGGTGTACATGTATCTGCTTCGTTAAGGACATGGGGTACCTCTCATTTGGTGTTTTACACCCTCCCTTCTATCCTTGTCCTCACTGATCTAGATAAAGAATGATGGGGTGGCAACAATGGGATAGTCTATTCAGTGTTAGTTATAGATCAGTGGGAACGAGCCTCGAAGACCGAGCATCGAGGAGAGAGGAGATCGAGAGTTTGAGAGCCACCCATGGTAGTGATTTGAACCAGTTTCCTGTTGGCCAGGTAGACGTTATGCTGTGGACTTGTAGTGGACTTGTTGTCACTTTGTAGTGTAGTCCACGTGGACTTGGATGTTCGGTGATTTTAATGTGAATTTGCAATTCCTTCTTTCACAAGTGCCTCACCCCACACTTTAGAGGGCATTACAGTTGTTTATTTAGGACTTAAGTGTGTAGGCTTTCACCTTTTTTAAGCAACCCGTATTTTCCCCACATTCTGACTGCAAAGCACATGAACGCTTGCAGTCATTACTGGGAATGCTCCCATTATTCTCAGACCCCAGTACCAGTAAGTAGTCACGTATTAGCCTCAGACCCTCCCATAAGTGGTATGCTTTCTGAACATTCGTTGTAGAGGGGGTTAGCCCTTGCTTGGAACACTTCATTAGGGAATGTTTCTGATTGTAGCATCTTAATGGGCATAGACTTCCAAATCATGTTTTTATCAGGGATTCATAATGTTCCAACCTTTGCAAACTGATAATAAACCACATTAACAACTTGGCAGTAAGGGAACAACACCCTTTGCAGTAAGAGAACAATACCCTTTGCAGTAAGGGAACCTTTGCTACATACATTTTCATATTCTTCTTGCTGCAATCTTTTGATTTTCTGCCCTTGTTGCTGTTTCATTTAACTCTACTACTCTGTCATTTATGATTTGGAAACTGTAACATCATCCCCTCTGG
>NC_085014.1:22164714-22169714 GCF_963854185.1 Sardina pilchardus
AACATTGCAGTGCTGCGTATCAATACAGTACAGTACCGGACAGTACAATACAGCTCAATGAGCACAGTAGTAGAGTATTGCCTGTGGGCTGTTCTGTAGGACTGTAAAAATAAAGTATGTTTCAAGTATTTGGGGAAAGTAATCCTACTTTGTATTCCTACACAGTTTGCAGTATTTTACTATTTGTTTGGCAGCCGAAAGATTACCAACACAAGGGCTTCTGTCTCCTGAACAGGAAACTGAAATCATGAGCATTGTCCTAGAAAAAAACGGCATAACATTACGGGAAATACAAAGAAAAATAATAGAAAACAATGAGATATTTAAAAATATTGATAGGGTAAGCATATCAACTTACTGTATCAGCTTATCTACTGTTTGTAGTACTGTTTGTAGTGTAACGCTGAACAACAAAAGGCCCAAGTCATTATAATGAATGGAGAAGAAGTGTTTTCAATTCATCGCAGTGTTTTACACTGAGTACATCAGTGTTCAACTGGTGATGGCTTGTGTGTGTCTCTTGAGAACAAAAGAGCATTTTGAGGAGAAATTACATTGTTTTGAAGGTAAAGTGTCATTTTGCAGGAGAATTGCGGAGTTTTGCCCATTGTGTGTGTTGTTTTGGATTTGTGTGTAGAGTTCTGAGAATATGAGGCATGTTTTCAGAAAATGTGTGTTAGCAATCGAGAAAAACTGTAACAATATAGCATGCCTATTTTCAGACAGAAGTAAGGATAGATAGATAGATAGATAGATAGATAGATAGAGAGGAGTATGTGAAGGAGAGAGAGAGGAGGGTGTGAGGGAGAATGAGAGAGAAAGAGATGGGGGAGATCAGTGGCCTGAAACGACTGAATGGTCAGAGCAAATAGGTCATTTGAGCCGTGGATGAAAAGAATAAAATAAAGGTGGAGACATTAGCTGGCCTTGGGCAGCTCGGCGAACAAATCGTTTTTCATTTTACAGTGTAATTCGGGCGAGGAGCGGGGGAGTGGACGACTCTGGTCCCAGACCAGCTGCCAAGCCACATCCCTGTGAAACGCACAGCAGTGATGAAACACATCCCGCTCTATGCACGCGAGTAAACAAAACACCATCCATCTCATTTACCCACATGCTTAATAGGCTTCCCAACCACCCATACATCATCCGGACGTCTCACTTCATCAATTTCTCTTATTCAACTCCATCTCTCTACACAATACTTTATGCTTTTCTGCTCCGTCTGAAATTCCCTCATGCAGTTTGATATTGGATTCGACCGTAAATCCAATCTTGTAATGAATTTACCACTCCCTCCTCTTTCATCACCACATCTTACTTAGTCTCTTCTCTCGTCCCACCAACCGATTTTTTTAAGCTCTGTTCTTTTGTTTGACTTGTCTATTTTACCACTCTTCTCACCCCCGTAGTTTCTATCAAAAACCCTCTTTTATTCAGAGTTCTATAGTGTTTGCAGACGATGGCAGCCAAGAAGAGATTTCTCTTTGCTTAATTGCACCCCCTCAAGCCTGGAAGAGCATTAATTATAAGCGAACGCCATTAGCTACAGGCTAATAAGGCTAACGGTAATTATTCAGGAACGTGGAGCAATCCCACTGATCATCTCCCTCATCCATGCACTTCAAAAGAGCCCTGGCAAATGATCCAATTAGGAGAGCAAAAGAGCCCTGTTTCAAACACCAGCTCCTGGCCCTCACCAGAACATTCTTCCCAACCAAATGCCATTTGATTCTTTCTTTCTGTCTGTCTGTCTCTCTGTCTCTCTATCTCTCTCTCTCTCTCTCTCCTTCATACCTTAGGACCTTTTCCAATGAAATGCCAAATGAATCTTGTTTCCTCTCACTCTCTTTCCTACTCAATGGAACTCCTCCGAATGCCAAATTAATCTTTCACTCTCTGTCTCTGTCTCTGTCTCTCTGTCTCTTTCTCTCGCTCTCTACCTCCTACTCCTTCATGCATATCTCAGTGTCCTCGACCTGAAGCCAACCATGTGTTCCCTACCTACCAGTGCCGAGATGTCTCATTTCCACTCTGTTGGCTGTAGTCGTTCCGTGTGCCCCTGGCTGAGAAATGAGGCGCAGACTCAGACATAGTGACACAGAGGGCCCAAACGCTTTATCTCTGGTGAAAAGTTAAAGTAAAGCCATTACCTTTCCACTCAGGGCCCCCGACAAGAAAGCCTGGGGATTTACAGTAATACCCAGCGCCTCTCATCTCCTGCGATCTTTCCTTAATATATCCAGGGTCTGATAAAAAGACCTCGGGATGACAGGAGGGGAGTTACACGAACCCTTGGCTCCTGAGGAGAGATTAAAGGTAGATCCTCACCGCATTAATCCAAAGCCATTAAAAAAAAACTATGAGGACTGCTCAGAGGGAGAACATTAAGGTACAGGGAAGTTCTTTGGATGTTGTGATCTGTGCAACACTAGTGTGTGTGCGTGTGTGTGTGTGTGTGTGTGTGTGTGTGTGTGTGTGTGTGTGTGTGTGTGTGCGTGTGAGTGTGTGTGTGTAGGGGTATAGGTCATAGCGGTACATGGATATGCATACAAAATACATATTTCAGTTTGCTGATAGGTTTGGCCTCTCTAGGCTTCTGTCTCTCTCTATTTCTCTGTGTGTGTGTGTGTGTGTGTGTGTGTGTGTGTGTGTGTGTGTACTCGCGAGGGCACATTAATGTCTATGTGTGTTTATAGGGACTCTGGATGGAAAATGTGTGGCATGTTGTGTCTAGTTTCCATAGAGCCACTGGGGGAATGAGTAAACCCCCATGCCACGCAGTCCACCGCTGATCAGCTGATTGTCTGGGACCCAGTGGAGGTCTGCTGCACTATAATTAAACACGCGCCACAGACTGTGTGTGCGTACAGTACGTCCATAGGGAGATGCAGCAAAGTCATGATACGAGGCTCCCTGGTCAGCATTGGCCTGTGGGGTGGGGGAGTCCCAATGCACGTGGACTCTCCATGGGCTCTCATTTAGTCATTACAGCGCTTGCTGAATCATTAATCGAGACATGCTGTGAAGTGTGAATGGCAAAAGCATCAACTATGGAGTAACAGATGAGTTGGATCAAATATGGCGCTGCATACAGACACTGAAATTGAGTTCAATTGATTGGTATAGAATCAATACATTCAAGGCACAGCACAAATAGTGCATATCGGTATAGGCAGCTCCCAAAAGAAATATAAATAAAAGCTACATTAGTTGTGTCATTTGTTTTTCAGAAATGGAAGAAATACAATTATTTTGGTTGTATTGTCTAGCATGGATCCACACAAATAAAAACACTCATAATAAATGACGGTACTTATAATCTGCTTTAGAAAGAATGGGAAAACAATGTCAACAGCTTCATTGCAATTTTGCTGCAGAAGACAGTTGCTGTTGGTGGTGATGGAGTAGAATGTGATTTCGTGACATGATGAAATCTGTTGAGGGGGATGTTGTTCTAAATTCTCCCGTGTGCTTGCCCTCTACCGCTGTTAATCAGCAGAGAAGGGTATGTGTTGTGTTTGGTCAGCGGCAGTCTGTGGAGAATCAATGGCGGCCCGTACCCCTGACATGTCCATTAGCATCGGCCGCCCTAACTGCGGGGTTGAGTGACCACAGCTCCAGAGTGGAGGGGGAGATGGAGCTGGAGGGGCCGAGAGATGGAGGTGAATAATAGCAGACTGAGGTGGCGCTCTGCTGGGATGCTGAGCGTTGGCCTTATGGCGGGGTGGGTCGTCCCAGAGACCAAAACACCATATTCCCAAATCATAAAAGCTCACATGTATTATGTACCAAAGATACTTTATCAACCGTCTCTGTATGGACTCTATTTCCTCCTTTTCCTTTCTTTTCTCTCTCTCCCTCTTTCTCCATCTCTCTCTCCATCTCTCCATCTCTCTCTCTCTTTTCTCCACCTTTTCCTTTCTTTTCTCTCTCTCTCTCTCTCTCTCTCTCTGTCAGGCTGCTTTATGACTGGCCTCCACATACATATGAGAAATGCTCCCACAGGGCAGCAAATCCCCTGCGTGTCCATGCCCCCTTTCCCTCTCTCCCTCTCTCCCTCTCCATCTCTCTCTCCATCTCTCCCTCTCTCTCTCCCTCTCTCCCTCTCTTCTTCTCTCTCTCTCCCTCTCCCTCTCCATATCGGTCTCATGAGCAGACAGCCACGTCTCGCCTGCTTCTCCATTCCTGCTCCAGAAAAATAGATTGAGAGTGATTCGCTCGGCTGCCCTTTCCCTTTTTTCTCCATCCATCCCTCCCTCCCTCCGTCCCTCGCTCCCTCTCTCCCTCTTTTCCTCTCTCTCTCTATCTTTCTGTCTTTCCACTCTCATTCCAACTCACCTCTCTAATTCGGCATTCTTCACAGCAACCTTGTAAATATGACAGACGGACCCCCCCCCCCCCCCCCCCCTCCTCTATTCCTTGTATTTCTGTTCAGTCCTATTGCACTTCTATATGGTTTACTGCATTTATAAGGCATGGCTCACCTATTGTAGGTCTAGTGTCACTGGGGACCTCTGGGTTATTGTACGGCTACTCTGACCGTTAGCAAGGTCCTTTATTGAGTTTGGGGGTTCAGCGTGAACATCAAACAGTGTGCTGTGCTCTGCACGGGGTGGTGGTGCGAAATTACATTTTTATCAGACCGAGGCCAGAGATGGGGAATAAAGGGGCTTGGAACGACAGATAAAGTGCCAGGGGTCGGAGCTGCAGGGAGGAGAGATGGAGAGGCTGATATGACGTGCGCCAAAAAAAAAAATAGTCATTTGTTTTGATAGTTGTTTTCTGTGGGGTTATTGGACATAATGATGCTGGGTGCTTAGTAACCAAAATGGGAGCTGTATTTGTTTGTCCCGATTTGGTTCACTGAAGATAGATGTCCTTCCGTTTGCTTGAAATGGTCAGATTTGGACACTAATGAGAGGTGGTTGGCGTACAGTTGGATGCATACATACATACAAGTGATTGGCCAGCTTTCTATTGCAGACCTCCCTGTGTGC
>NC_085014.1:22174714-22202214 GCF_963854185.1 Sardina pilchardus
CCAATCCGATCGATTCCCAGGGAAAGTGTGCTTATGGAAATGACTTAGCACACCCTGGCATGGTGCCCCATAAAGATTCATTCTGCCTGTCAGATGATGTCCCAGGAGGCCTGTGGCTGTGGGGTCATTGATTCACCTCTGATCAGAATTGAAATGTGTACATATTGTAAACACAATTTCATTACTTTGATCAAAGAGCAAATGTTATCCCACTTCCATGCAATTGCTTGTGTACAATGGTCTGCTATTTTACCTGGTCAATTCAGCCATATCATGTTGGTCAAAATGCATTATGTAAAATGGAAGTCAAGTACAGTATGAGTTTGCCATAATAATTGCATTATTTCCCAACAAACTACAGTCCACACAGGGCTGCAAAAGTAAACAGTGAATATGAATCCTATCTGATCTCCTACAGTCTCTCACACAGAGTATTAAAGGAATACGCCACCCAAAAATGAAATGAAATAGTCTCGGTCACCCCCAGAGTTAGAACAGTGAAAAAAACCCGGTTAAAATCCGTCCGGGCATTCTCCTGCTTTGGGAGCAGCGATTTTAGCTTTAGCTTAGCACAGTTGCTGTAGATGAAGGGTGTCAGTGAGCACGTCCTCCAAAAAAGTGACCGAGACGTCTACATTTTTTTCTAAATATATCTTGGGAGCCGTGTGTTCAAAACGAGTACAAATCATAATGCAAAATCGAACGAGACTATACCTGGGCAGATCTTTACTTGGAACTATATTCAGCCTCATCGCCGACGAAGCACCGCTAGCTAGGCGCAAAGTTCTCACGTAGCAGTCTTGTAAACTCCCAACCATAGATTCGACTGGAACTTCACGGATGGGATTCAAGTGGTGCTACGAGAGAACTTTGCGCCTAGCTAGCGGTGCTTCGTCGGCGATGAGGCTGAATATAGTTCCAAGTAAAGATCTGCCCAGCCAGGTAATAGTCTCGTTCGATTTTGCATTATGATTTGTACTCGTTTTGAACACACGGCTCCCAAGATATATTTAGAAAAAAATGTAGACGTCTCGGTCACTTTTTTGGAGGACGTGCTCACTGACACCCTTCATCTACAGCAACTGTGCTAAGCTAAAGCTAAAATCGCTGCTCCCAAAGCAGGAGAATGCCCGGACGGATTTTAACCGGGTTTTTTTCACTGTTCTAACTCTGGGGGTGACTGAGACTAGCTTAATTTCATTTTTGGGTGGCGTATTCCTTTAAGCAATGGATTTTCTATAGATAGACTTTCAATACAACTTCCTTTTACTGAAATTGATCTCTGCCAAACAGGAAAACTGTGGCCGTGTGCAATTTCATGAGACATTTTTTACAGAGTACGCTGTTACTGTGACAGCATGGGTAATAATTATTGATTGTCTGGTTCATAGCAGTGACTGAGGAACTTTTAATTCTGATGGCCCTGACATGTAATTGACTGGCACGAGTATTTGCTGGCAAGTTATCTGTTTTGCAGGTAATCCTATCAGTGGTTTCGAGAAATACACTTGATGTTGTGCTAACGTTGAAAAATGCACCAAAGCGACTAAAATAACCTGTAATGATAAACAGTGATGTCTGATTTACAGAACTGTTAATTCGATTTTTTCCTACACTGTGCAGAAATCTCACACAAAGGCATATGTGTTTCGGTGTGGATTTTAGTAGTCGGTTCGGTTTGCTTTAACACTGTTTTTCAATGAGCTGTATCATAGTGCAGGTGTTGCTTTTGAGCGTTGGGTGTGTTTTGCAGGATGAGTCGCATGTGAACAAAAGCACATGGATTTTAGAGTCCATGTTTACCTGTTCTCTGTGGTGTGGTAATGCGCAGTGTAAACAATCTGTCACAGCGGAGTGGTAGCTTTTTGGGTCTGGTCGTGCTTTGCATGACAGACATGTCACATTTTCACTGACATAAACTAAATGTCATCTCATTTTTCCACGGATTGCTCCCCCCCTACCCCCCTCTCTCTTCCCAATTATATAAGCATGTGTCATCGCGGTGACGATAACTGCGGCTGTAGATTTGCGGATTCTCGTTAGTCATACGGCGTGCTGCTCCTTTCAGGGGTGCTCCGCCGTTATGTCACAGTCATGTATTTGGGTGATGTTGGTTTTGTCTTGGGTGGAGGTGGTGGTGGGGGTGGTGGTGGTGGTGGGGGTGGTGGGAGTGGGGGCTGGCGGGGGGCTGTGGTCATGTGGCACTCTCCTGAAATCTCCTCATCCTCTGGCCATTGCTCTACACAACACTACACTAGTGGAGACATCCAGATCTGGTGCTTCATAAATAGGTAGATCAATAGATACGTAGATACAGTAGATAAATAGATAGATAGATAGATAGATAGATAGATAGATAGATAGATAGATGGATAGATAAATAGATAGATGATGAGATTTATGGATAGATAGACCGATCAATTGATCGATAGATAGGTAGGTACACAACCAAGGCCAGTGGAATTTGGTTTTGCTGTGTTAAACAGTGTGTTAAACTCAGTGTGGTAAACTCTGCAGACCCTCTTTAGGGGCTTGTTGTGGTGGGGCGGGGAGGGGGGGGGGGGGGGGTGTTCTCCGAAAAACATTTCACCCGATGTTGTGCTATGGTGTTAAGCAACACAAGCTGGACTGTGGAAGTGCAGTGGTCCCTGAAATGGGAATATGGCAGCATTTCTCTGCCAAATGTGTGTTTCTCTCTCTCTCTCTTTGTGTGTATGTGTGCGTATGTGTGTATGTGTGTGTGTGTGTGTGTGTGTGTGTGTGTGTGTGTGTGTGTGTGTGTGTGTGTGCATGTGTGTGTGTGTGTGTGCGTGCTAGTGTGCGTGTATGTGTGCACGCGTGTGTTCGTATATGTATGTTGTGCACGTGTGTGTGTGTGTTATGTGTGGGGGTGTTTTTTTGACATAGCTAGCTGTTTCTGTTTCCAGAGCGTGGCATGGCGCGGGGAGTGAGAGTGCCGGCTGTTGTGCTTTGCAGCCGAGTTTCCCCGCATGACTTGGGGGGCTTTCTCGCCTGTAATTTGTCCTCCTTGATTGCGGCGGCAGCGGCTGCCGAGCTTTTTCCTCTGGTGACTGTTTTGAAACGTTCTCCATCTTCCCGGCACCCCTTCCCTCCCCCATGCCCTCTTTCTCTCTCTCTCTCTCTCTCTCTCTCTCTCTGTCTCTCTCTCTCTTGGTTCCTCTGTTCTCTCTCTATTTTCTTTTCTATTCCCTCCATCCCTGAGCAGCCTGCAGCCACAAGTCTTCATCTTCACCGTGTCTCTCCCTCGCTCTGCCTGTGTTTCTTTCTGTCTAATACACATACATACATACACACACACACACACACACACACACACACACACACACAGAGGAACAGTGAGAGTGTGTGAGAGAGAGCGAGAGAGACAAAACACAGATGTGCACACCTTCACCTACACACAAATAAAGGTACACACACACACACACACACACACACACTCACACCTCTTCTATCAATCCAGCACCTCATCATCACTCACTCCTCCACTCACTTTCTCACCTCTGTATCCTTTCCCTCTTTCATTCATCCCTTCCTCTCTTCAATCTTCACCTCCATCAGCTCTCATGATCCTTCACCCTCTGTTTTTTCACGTTCATTTACCCTCTACCCCCCACCGTTACTTGTTTATCTGTCTTTAATCATCCCCCTCTTCCTGCTCACGTAGCTTCTGTCTGCCTGTCTTGCTCTTTCTCTGCCTGTCTTCCTTCTTTTGTCTGTGTTTTCTCTCTCTCTCTCTCTCTCTCTCTCTCTCTCTCTCTCTCTCCTTAGTTCTCCCTCCCGTTTCCCTTTTGGTGCAATGGTGACAGGAGTTATGTTCACTGGCATGGAAGTGCTTATTAACTCATTTCTCTGGGACAGTCTCAGTGGGGTCATTTGCGGTCTGTGTGTATGTCTTTGTGTTAGTGTGTGTGTGTGTGTGTGTGTGTGTGTGTGTGTGTGTGTGTGTGTGTGCGTGCATGTTTATGTGAGCGTGAGAGCAAAAGTGCCATGTCAAGTGAAGTATGTGCTTTAAGTGCCGTTAACAGGATAACATGATCAGTGTTCTGGACAGTGACGTTACTCTTACAGCAGGATGGAGGGGACGGAACATACGTCGTGTCCTGCAGTGATGTCCAGCTGAGTCACATTGTCCCTTGGCATCAGCGTATTCATTAGTGTGTGTGCGTTATACCGCTGATGGTTTGTGTGCTTTTGATCTTTCTAAGAATTGTTCACTTAATCTGTGTCACTCAGTTTGTCAGTCTGCCTGTCAGTATTTGTGTGTGTGTGTGTGTGTGTGTGTGTGTGTGTGTGTCAGTTTGTACACTCCGGTCTGTGTGTGTGTGTGTGTGTGCCAGTTTGTACACTCCGGTCTGTAAATCTTCAGACTAGACTGGTCCTACACTGCAAGTAGTACACCAATATGCTGACGAGACATTTTCCTCCAACCAACTGATGCTTTGTGTACCCAATGGCTTCAAAATCAGCTTCTCTAAAACACCATCTCATTTCCCCCCTCAGTCAATAACACAATTTCGTCTAAATGCACTCTGTTACTTTTTTTGTCATTTAATTTTTTTTAAATCAACATCTGCCTCCTCAGATAACAATGTTTCATTAGTTCCATCTGTTATGAGGAGATGAAAATGACAGTTAACCTTTCAGAATTACATTCACCCAGAAACTGAGCCAAAATTAAAAACCTTATTTGTGTTTGTTTGCTCAAGTCGTTACAAAATCATTACTGACACTCGCTGAGCGGCTATGACGTATCTTTGCAGTCTTTACTTCCGTGCTCAATGAGCGTCACACTCAGTGGAGAGCAAACAAGGCTCTCAATCTGTCAGCCCCTACTTAATGAGCAGCGATTGATTCGTCAGTGTGTCTCTCTGTGTGTGTGTGTGTACTCCAGTAATTATCTAACGTGTAACATTGATGCGGCGCTCTCTGTTTACCTCGGGAATGACGAGAATGCAATTTAAAGGTACACGTGTAAAAACGGATGTGCCTACACCACCTTTAATGCAGAGCCGGTGTGATAACTGCGGCTATAATTCTATTTGAGTATTTTTATTATTTATTTTTTTTGGAGGGAAGGAAACTTTCATCATCTGGATGAATGACCTTTTCAGGCGCTGGAGGAGAAGAACTCTCTTTATGAGTGTTCCCGCACAGCCTTTAAGAATTCACAGGGTCAGCTCCATCATTCGTGCAGAGAACATTCTGTGGGGGCTAACCCTCGGTCAATATATTCTCGTTCCTCTTCGCATTACATATTACACAGACACCGGGATTTAGCCACGCTTTGTTAAACTAGGAACGTTAAAATGCTGTAATTGTTACAACATGGTCTTAAATATCGATGGTCTGGAAGCAGTGATGTGATCTGTGTTTAAGCTAATAATATAGAAGTATAGAATAAGCCACAAGAATCACGTCATTAGCAAAGTGGTTATTAGCCTGTAATGCACCCTGTTTGTGCCTCATTTTGTGTGTTGGCCGTTTTAATCATGGTATGTGGGTAATTGTGTGCTCAGCATGTTAATGAGTGTGTGTGCGCGAATCACTATCGCATGTGTCGATCCTCACTGTCAGTCTGGTAATCAGTGGTGTAGATTACTGGCTGGGCTTGGGCCCCCCCCCCCTCTGCATTTTATTTACCCTGTTCATTTGGACTGTGCGCTCAGTGCCAGAATCGATACTCTTCGCTGTGTTTCTCCTCAGGCTTGTGAGCGTGTGTGTGTATGTGTGTGTGTGTGTTTGTGTATGTGTGAGAGAGAGAGTCTAAGTGTGTGTGTGTGTGTGTGTATTGCAAGTCTGTTTGTGTTTGCATGTTGTGTGTGTGTGTGTGTGTGTGTGTGTATATATATGTGCTGTGTTTTTGTAATTACATGTGTGTGTGTGTGTCTGTGTGTGTGTGTGTGTGTGTGTGTGTGTGTGTGTGTGTGAGTGTGTATCTGTGTGCTGTGTTTGTAATTACATGTGTGTGTGTGTGTGTGTGTGTGTGTGTGTGTATGTTGTATGTGTGTGTGTGCGTCACACATGCTTGTCACCTGTACCCATTGATTAACTGTGCCACGAGAGCCTCTCCAGGGGCCTGAAGTAAGAGAGTGTGAGAGGTCGCAGTTGAGATGTTCTGCGTAAGTGCCTGTCAAAACACTGCTCTTCTCCCCGGTTCCGGCGCTGCACATTCTGTCCGACTCCCTGAACAGAACTGTGGTTGTGTTAATCCGCTCCAAAGAACCCTCACTGCTAATAGCGCAGCGACAAAAAAAAAGAGAGAGAACCCAAGCCAGACCACTCATCATCACCATGGTAATACACAGATTATGCTAATTCAGATTATGCAAAGCAAGAAGAGATTACTGAGCCGAGCCGAATGAGACGCACGGCTCCAGAAAAGAGACAAAAAGAAAGTGAGCAAGGACAGAGGGATAGAGAGAAGGAGAGAGAGAGAGAGAGAGAGAGAGAGAGAGAGAGAGGTAAATTAAGCAGAGAGGTTAGAGGAGCGGGAAGATAACACACACACACACACACACACACACACACACACACACACACACACACACACACACACACACACACACAGAGACACACACACATACACACACACAGAGAGAGAAAATGAGAATTGAGTTGTAAAATCCTGATTTCACTGGTTCAAACTTTGTGAGCAGCCTGGCTGGGCATTCCCGAATCTGAGAGTGTGTGTTCAATTGGCTCTGGACTATTCATCTGAACACTCTCCACATCACGTTTGAAAGGAATTAACTGCTGTATTTAGCCCTAACAACTGTGTCAAAATTCACACCTTTGCTTCTCTGTTGAATTGCTTGTGGAGTACTCGTCCCACACATGGGTAGTCCAGACTGTCCTGAAAAAGAAAACAAGATATGGCATGTACGTACAGCTGGCCCTTACAATGACCAAAATAAGAGCTTACAAGCAAAGATAGTAGAATTACACTGAAAACAGCCTTGGGGTCAAAGGGTTTTAACCTTCATTAATAAGAAAGATATGTGAAGATCGAAAGGATTTGGTAACGGTTTAATATAGCAACTTCAATTTAATTTCACTGCTGGTTACACCAAACCTGACATCGTCATACTCAATTCTAGACAGAATTTGAGTGTGACACTGCTCTCTCGGAACGTGAATATGGGGCATGTTTCAACCAACACGGGGAGAAATACAGTACATATGCACTCAATTGGATCAACCAATCAGAGCAATGAAACAGCTTACCGTGGTTCATGTAGGAAGAAAAGGAAAAAGGCCGCACTTTGCATATAAACGTGTTTTATTGCACAGACGCGTTTTTCGGCTTAGCGCCTTCCTCAGTGTGCCATGTAGGAAGAACACCCAAACTATCCTTGCTCTCTACAAATGCCTCAGAATTGTTTTCTGGTCATTTTTTAAAAAGTTGTTGCGCTGTCAATATCTTTTATTACAGACGAGATGGCAAAATAAATGTCTAGCTTCTAGCGACTGTGTTTTAGTTGCAAACAAAATCAACCGAAGCGTGCTCCGGTGACCTGATAGAGCAGCCACTGTTCGTCCATCATCGTACAAAGCCCGCTCAAACAATTTGATTGGTTCGAACATATTTCATCTGGTTCGGGCATAGTTGCTTGACTTGCTTCTCAATGGAACAAGTCCAGACCGAGCTTCCTGACCTCAAACTCTGAGGGCGGAGCTTAGTTCGGGCTGGCTTTCCGGGCCAGCTTACGCCCACTTGGTGATCTAAAAGCCAAAGAAGATGAATTCTCAACTGAGAATTGGTCTGGTGTTAGCCAGGCTGAAACAGCCTCCCATAGAGACAAGGAAAAATCAAAAATACATGACAAAATACATCAACACAAAAAACTTCATGAATTACTATCCGTTCTCATCAACTGTACACTGTGAGTTTGGACTGCCCTGAATTCCTTCAAATGCTATCCATCAGCTTCAAATGCAGCAGCTTCAAATGCATACAATCCACCCTGTGTCATGCTGCCAAATTCCTCGATGAAGACTTTCTATATCCATTAAAGAATCAAAAATAACCACACCATAGTTACTTAAAATGTATGCTGGTGCCAAGGGAATTTTGCACAGACATTGAAGAACACATCAGTTAAAAAGAGAGTTCTCATCAAGACAAATAATTCATCATAAACTAATGAAAAGCAACGAAAGACTGATTATCGAAGATTCTAAGTGGATATGCTCCTGATAGGATAGCCGCCTATCAAGCAGGAGCCTGTATAGGTTTCAGCCTCTATGGAAATCAACCACTTAGGCAAGGATGGCACTATGAAGATTTGTCTCCCATGAGCCCTCAAGGTGTCCTCTCGTGGTACTGAACAAGGGAGCCCCTGTCCTTTACTGCTTGTTCTCGTAGGGGTGGAAATTATACACACAATTGCATTTGATTGGGTGTGTATGGGGCATCATCAGACATGTCGTCGGGTGTCCTTTTTTATAGCACTTTGACCTTCTGCATAAGCAAAGCATGAACGCACTGTAGGTGTTTTTTACATATACTGTCCTGCTGTGGTGGTCACATTCAAGACAACAACAAGCACGAGCATATGAGAGAGAGAGAGAGATTGTGTGTGTGTGTGTGTGTGTGTGTGTGTGTGTGTGTGTGTGTGTGAGAGAGAGAGAGAGAGAGAGAGAGAGAGAGAGAATGGTGTATAATACAATACCCAGTGTTATTCTTGCATGATGTTCTGCAAGAGAATTAGTATGATAAACAATAGCAAGAGTCAACAACAGTCAATCAATACATTGCTGTAGCACTTTAGTATGGCTATCTTCTATACTATATACCATATTGTATCCAAATATTTACCAGTCCATGTAGAATAGATCACTTACCAGATCACTTACTGTCCGCTTATGTGTTGGGTTTCATCCTATGGGCCTATCTCCATCTAGTGGTAGAATCGAGGCATTGTCTCCAGTTGGTCGTGTGTGAAGGCATGATGTAGGCATGGTGATGAAAAAAATAGAATGTGGATGCAGACACTGTAGAGATCTAATCAAGTCTAGTATGGAACGTATAGAAATAAGAGACAAAGCTAGTATATTCTTGTTTGAAGATAAGAATTGTATAATTGAACTATGAGTGCAGCGTGTTAAGATGTATACATTCTGGCTGTGATAGATAGCCAGAGTACTGGTAAATATGATTACAGTTAACAGAGATTTGTGTGAGTCACCTCAAAAGCCCTTCATAAATGAACTCACAAGCTGAACTTGAGCTTTGTTAATGAGCACCATCTATCACATCTTAGTGGGGGTGTTTGTGCTGGTGTCACAGTGTCTTTGAGATTTATATTGGAGAGAATACATTTTGTGAACGAATATCAATAAAGGAATGTTGCAAATTAATTAATATTTTAGCACAACTGTATGGAGCAACATCCATCTATGTTCACTCAAATCTCTTATCTCGTTGTTATGCAGAGAAGAGGTGAATGTCTCATTGCTCTCCCCACTGCTGTGAGCTGTCTCAGAACCCACCAGGGAATGATGTCTTTTTGGGACTGTCAAGGACATAAACATGTACGGGCATGCACTCTCTCATCACACACACATATGCATAACACACACACACACACACACACACACACACACACACACACACACACACACACACACACCCGCATGCATGCACGCACACACGCACACACACACATATGCACACACACACCCACACACACCCACACACCCACACACACACACACACACACACACACACACACACATCGTCTTTCTAGCTGCATCTTCCTCTGATAGCATTGTGAAGTCCTTGTTTACCCAGTGTAACTTGCAAGTGTCAATATAACTCAAAAGTATGATAGTGGAGAGTTTAAGCCTCAGCTGGCCGTGAGTGGGGCCTGTGCGATACAGCACAGGTGAGCTGCTGCGACCTTCGACCCTCGACCCTCGCTCGTCTGGAACCAATAAAGACCCAGACTGCATCTTCTCTTCAAAAGGAAAAACCTGAGGAAGGCTGACCCAGAGGTGACCACGCTTTCAAAGAGCTCGGGTCCAACAGAGAACGCGGCCGCGCTGACATCTGGGAGAGAGACGAGCGGGAGAAAAGGGTAGCCAGACCGAGTCGGTCCTGGACTGAAAGTGAAGGTCAGCGAGAGAATCAGGGGAGTGGGAGTGGGGTTGCTTGTGGAGGTGGTGGAGGAGGTGATGGAGTTGGTGGTGGTGGTGGTGGTGGTGGTGGTGGTAGAGGGGTGTGAGCGTATAGAAAAACACACAGCTGCTTATAGAGACAGGGAGACGGATGAGCATTTATTCGGGGTGGTAGCCACAGAGCAGGTAACTTGAGAGAAGAGGAGGAGGATGAAGAGGAGGAGGAGGATAGAGAAGAAGACGAAGAACAACAACAGAGGAGATACCTGGACGAGTTACCTGGTCGGATGGGCTGAGGGACGTTAGCAGAGGATGGAGAGAGAGGAGGGAGAGGGAGAGCTAGATGGGCTCCATACTCTGGCCATCGTCTTACTGCTGTTTGCGGCACTAAAGCTCCTCTACCTACTGGGGCTGATGGATACTGAGGGTGAGTTAGTCTACACACAAGTGCTACACTCATTGATGGACCAGCCAGTCAACACAAATGGGGCTTGGCTGTGTGACACGGTGAGATACACGTTGGTGTCTTAGATGAGATAAATCAACTCTTGCTGCTTTTTTTCCGAATTGCTGCACTGTTTGACAACTTGTACTGATAACTTCTGGATTTGTTAAGAGTGAAAAACTTGAGTGCTCAGTTTTTTTTCTCATGATTTGACCTGAATACTGTTGTGAACAAGATGTCATGGGAATCATTTTTACAATATGCAATCATATCTATGTGAAGCAAATGTGAAAATGAGAATTTGTTAATTCTGTAATCCGTCTCTTACATACTGAGCGATATTTTCAATCTCACTTAATTCCACTGATCATATTCATGGGCAATGTTCCTGATTTGCTTTGTTCATTTACTTGCTTCCCTCATGATTTGCCTTCCATCCCAATGTGAGATAACTGGTCTGGAAGCTCCAAATACAGTAAATCTGGCCATACTGACTGGTACAGTCACCACGGATAAGCCAGCCTGGGTTTATTCTGTATGCTATTGTATAGAGATGCTGTAGGTGGGTGTTAAACCGCCGCTGTGCCACAGATTTCTAAAAACAAAATGAAGCGAGAGCTTATGTTCCTAATCCTTCCCTTTTTATACACATATTTGTATTTGTATGATGTTAAAATGGGTGCCGGTCTTAATAATGGTAGAGTAAACATTCAGTACCACACAAAGGCAAATGGTGAATCCTGTACATTAGAGATGTGGAACCGCCATAAGCTGTAAATGCCTGATCACTGACAATTAGATGGTGTGGTTCAGACTATCCCAGACTGCAAGTTTGGACTTTGCTTATCTGCTATTTCAGAATTGTATATGTTTTCATACAAGTAGATTCATTCCGCCAGAATATAACTTGTAAATTGTTTTTCGTGGAATACAATCAAGCAGTAGGATTTGAAAAGAAAGCCATGTAGAAGTCAAAGACCTTGTGTTGACGGGGGCTTGGATGAGTTGGTATTTTAACCTACTTGCTTCACCTTGCTGGTAATATATCATTCTTCTCATATGACAAACATAACCAGCCATCAATCTGTATGCCAGGAGGGGAGCATTTTATGATGGTGGGTTTTTGCCATTGATTTTTGTGAGTTTTTTTTTTTATTTGAATGATTTTTGTGAAAGAAGCTTGTTGAGATGACAGGAGGCGGCATGGATATTTTAGATAAGCATCTGAATATGAGAAGGGGTTTACTTAACATTAAAGATTAATAATGTTCAAACTAGGGGCTGCTTGAGTCCCTAGTCATGTGATCTTATGCCCCTTACATTTTGAGGAAGAGATAACTATATATGTGTGATGCATATACTGTATCATCAGTGTGATGTATTATCAGTTGTTCTGTTTGGACCAAATGATGTCCTGGTGGGGTGCTCTACTGTGTATTCTCTTCAGCTCTGTGATGATGAGGCAGATGTCTGATCATCTTTCTTTAAAACTCTGCTGCTCTCCAGAACTCAGGTTGGTCTCCTAAGGAAAAGCAGGCACACGGGTACATCCCCTGTGAGAGCACCTCTCTGAGCATAGTGTGTGTGTTGGTCATGATCGTGCTCCGTGTGGGTGGGATTTTGTGTGTGTGTGTGTGTGTGTGTGAGTGTGTGTCTGTGTGTGTATGTGTTGTTCATGATCATGCTGTGTGTGTGTGTGTGTGTGTGTGTGTGTGTGCGTGTCTGTGTGTGTATGTGTTGTTCATGATCATGCTGTGTGTGTGTGTGTGTGTGTGTGTGTGTGTGTGCGTGCCCGTGTGTATGTGTGTGTGTGGTTCATGGCCGTGCTCTGTGTGGGTGGGTGAGCGTGTGTCCTTCTGTAGTCCTCTCTGCAGGTCTGTGTGGCGGCGTGTCCTCTGCAGCTCTGCCTGGGAGGTGTGTGTGTAATGAGCTGCTAATGGGGGGATCAGGGGGGCTGGGGAGCGCAGGGACCACGCGCACACCTGCAGGCGGCATACCTGCCTCAACAGCACCCGCCACACACACACACACACACACACACACACACACATACACTCATATGCTCACACACACACACACGTTTAAAGTTTAAATCAATGTCCCTGCAGATAAGAATGATGACGATCTGGAGATGACCATGGTCATTCACCGGCCCGAGGGCCTTGACCAGCTGGAGGCCCAGACGAACTTCAACAAGAAGGAGCTGCAGGTCCTCTACCGTGGCTTCAAGAACGTACGTGAGCCCCCTCAGACTTTGTACTCTAACTAACTCATTCCGTCTGTCCTGTTGCTATATAGTTAAGTCTATTGTGCTGCCGCCAGGCCCATGACATGGTCTTGCTTTCCCCCCTGTTCTGTGATTGGTCCCCAACTCAGTCAAAAATTAGGGCGGTAGTTTCCAGACTGCTTAGCAGCGTGAATGAAATCACCGCGCAAGGCAGGATGGGAACACCCAGGCTAGGTTTCCTCAGTTTCCTTGCCAATATCACCCTTTGCTTGCTTTTGCAGCTTCAGGCCTTGGGCTTTGCTCTGTCTGCATTGTTGTTAAATTGCTAAAGGCTGTTTATTAAATCAACAACCACTTCCTGTCATATTATCTGGCTGCCTGTCTCCTTACATATCAAGTGTACACATATACGGCATTTTACGGTTATTGCCTTTATATTACATTTTATATGACAGGCCCGTCAATAATGTTCTTGGCTTTCATACATGCTTGATTTGAGTTTTTTCCCTCTGTGTCAGGGAGTCTTATTAGAGTAACACAATGTAGGTATTCCCCTTTTCTTAATTTCTCAACGTTCTGGGTAGGTACTGTAGGTGCCCATTTAGCACTAATGGGGTACCCAAGTCATCTTGTGCCTGTCTATAAGGGTCATGCTCTTACCTGCAACTAAATGGTAACATAGTGCAATCACAGGCATCCCTGGTGTCCACTGGCGATGGCAGAGATTCTATTATCTTAACTGTACGCCAGTGTGGCATCAAATTGAGTGTGTAGCCTTTATTTTAAGGTAAAATAACCGCATTGTGTCGCTTTTTAAAACATATTTTCTTATGAGTTTGTTCGCATACAAAGTTGTTTTTGTTTAGCATTTGGGAGAAACTTTTCTTTTTTCTGTCTTTCTCACCGTTCTAGGAGTGCCCCAGTGGAGTGGTCAATGAAGATACCTTTAAACAGATCTACTCACAGTTTTTCCCACATGGAGGTCAGTGTTGAGTTTTATGCACCAGCCTGCCAAGCAGAAAAACACAGGGGTTGATTATATTTGAATACATAATGGACAATGGCGCTGTAGAAAGGACAGTAATATGCCTTAAATGCCATGAAATATTAATGTTACATCTTATGTCTTAAGTGTATTAATTCATTTTATAATACAACTGAAGACAGTACAATTATGTATACATTGAATCCCCAAATCATTCAACCTCATTAAAGTTGTCTTACTGTTAAGCTGAATGGTAATCTGAATTCACAACACAGTTTGTTTTATCGATGGCCATAATGCCAGTTGTTAGTCTCTGCTAAATACAGAGGTTAAACTGGCGAGACCGCAGAGCAATGTGCTTTGTACCGCGATAGAAATCAATGGCGAATCCTAATTGATTGTGTTGTAAACACAACACTGGGAGATGAATCCCTTTGCTCTGCCTCTCCTTCATTGTCCTCTACACCCCTTCTCTCTCTCTCTCTCTCTCTCTCTCACTCTCACTCTCTCTGTTCCAGATGCCAGCACATACGCTCACTATCTATTCAACGCCTTCGACTCGGAGCACAATGGATCCATCAAGTTCGAGGTAATCCCCTTGGCGGTTCTTTCTCCATTTCAGCCTCAGCCCCCGACTCCCGGCTTTAATCTTTTGCTAACTTCAGTTGTAATCGTTGTGGCCCCTTGCTCTTCTGAAGTCACAGCCTTTTGCCTTGTTATCTTATACAGAATAGCCCTGCCAAGAGTCCAGCATGTTGAGTCATCAAAAGATGGCTTATCTTTCTTCACCCTCAAGTGATTTTTTTGTATTAATTTAATGTCTTTTTCCTTCCCTTTGGACTCTCGTTCACCTCCTCCTTCTTTTCTCTATTCCTCTCTCAGGACTTTGTTACGGCTCTGTCTATCTTGCTGAGGGGCTCGACGAGAGAGAAGCTACAGTGGACGTTCAACTTGTACGACATCAACAGAGATGGCTACATCAATAAAGAGGTCCGTGCATGTTTGTGTGTAGAACAAACAGTAGAGGAGACAACACGCCTTGATAGATAGATAGATAGATAGATAGATAGGTAGATAGATAGATAGATAGATAGATAGATAGATAGATAGATAGATAGATAGATAGATAGATAGATAGATAGATAGATAGATAGATAGATAGATAGATAGATAGATAGATAGATAGATAGATAGATAGATAGATAGATAGATAGATAGATACTTTATTGATCCCCAAGGGGAAATTCAAGATGATCAATTAAACTGCAGGTGCAGCTATTTCCCAGTGTATTTAACAGTAACACTACACATCTGACTCCCTGAACCATCTGCTCATTAAAGAAACTTTTTCATGTGAGCTGTGCTGCACTACGTCTCTTTGTCATACTGTGCATAGAAAAAAGGGGAAAAAGGATGAAGGAAAAAAAGAATATCAAAGGAAAGGTGGAATAAATGACAGTTTTTTCAGTTGCTTTGGTGCATATCTCAAATCATCATTGACATTTGCACAGTTAGTGCATCTCTCAGCACAATTAGTGCAAACTGCACTGCAAAGTGTTATTGTGCACAACTATACATCTTTCTATACATCCTGATGTTCCTGTTTGTTAGGTTACATATGCTAGACAGGCTATGACAAACACTTATGACAGCTAGTTCAACACTTTGGCATGTAATGGCCTGCATAGTGCATTTTGACCAACATGACATTAGCAATTGAAAATGTCAAAAACAGCAGATATTTCTTCAAAATAATTTGCATGGATACACTAAAGCATTGGGGGGAAACCGATTTAATGATGTGCACAAGTGATACGATCATAGATATGTACAGTGCCTATAGAAAGTCATCATACCCTTTTGAAATAGTTACTTTTTTTGTCTGACAGCCTGAAATCAAAACCCATTTTAAAAAAAAATCTTTTCCAGTTTTATTTACAAATTTAGCTGTACAACATCAAAATAATGAAAAAAAAGTCAACAGTTCTGAAAATTAATAAAAAATTAAAAACTAGAATAACAGGGTTGGAAAAGTCATCATACCCCTGACTGAATACTTTGTAAAGCTTTCTTTTGCTTTCATTACAGCCATCAATCTGTTTGAATATGTCTCTATTATAGCTTTGCACACCTAGATAGAGGAATATTTGCCCAATTTTCCGTGCAGAAATGTTAAAATTTAGTCAAATTCTGTAGGGAATGGCGATGGACTGCTCTCTTCAAGTCAATCCACAGATTTTCTATAGGATTTAAGTCAGAGCTCTGACTTTGCCACTCAAGGATATTCACCATCCTATCCTTAAGCCACTGCTTTGTTCTTTTGGCAGTATGTTTAGGATCATTGTCGTGTTGGAAGGCGAATGACCTGCCCATCTTCAGCTGTCTAGGAGAGGGACGCAGGTTTTCCTTAAGAATGTGGATGTACTTGGCAGCATCCATTTTCCCTTCTATCCTGACCAATTGCCCAGTCCCCACTGAAGAGAAACATCCCCACAACATAATGTTGCCCCCACCATGCTTCACACTAGGTATGGTGTGGTATGAAGGGAAAATGGATGCTGCCAAGTACACCCAAATTCTTGAGGAAAACCTGCGTCCCTCTCCTAGACAGCTGAGGATGGGGAGGTCATTAACCTTCCAACACGACAATAATCCTAAACATACTGCCAAAAGAACAAAGCAGTGGCTTAAGGATAGGATGGTGGATATCCTTGAGTGGCAAAGTCAGAGCCCTGACTTAAATCCTATAGAAAATCTGTGGATTGACTTGAAGAGAGCAGTCCGTCGCCATTCCCTACAGAATTTGACTAAATTTTAAAATTTCTGCACGGAAAATTGTTAAAGTATTAAGTCAGGGGTATGATGACTTTTCCAACCCTGTTATTCTAGTTTTTAATTTTTTATTAATTTTCAGAACTGTTGACTTTTTTTTCATTATTTTGATGTTGTACAGCTAAATTTGTAAATGAAACTGGAAAAGATTTTTTTTTTAAATGGGTTTTGATTTCAGGCTGTAAGACAAAAAAAGTAACTATTTCAAAAGGGTATGATGACTTTCTATAGGCACTGTATTTACTGTATGCCTATGGATACGATGATATGGAGTTTGAACAAGCAGTTTTGAGAATTTCAATTCTGATCTGAGAAATGTGGCAAAAACTATGATATGAAATAGCTGCGTATACTGCCTCTAGTGGACATGTATTGATGACATTTGGTTTATTAATCTGTATACTTTACATTTTTCATGATGGGAGTGGACATATTCTCTTAATAAATTACTAATATTATTTTGCTGTTGTTGCTGTCCTGTTTGTTCTTCAGGAGATGATGGACATTGTCAGAGCCATCTACGACATGATGGGGAAATACACATACCCAGCACTGAGGACTGACACCCCAAGACAACATGTGGACGCTTTCTTCCAGGTCCATACACACTCTCTCTCACACACACACACACACACACACACACACACGCACACACACGCACGCGCAACACACACACACACACACACACACACACACACACACACACACACACACACACACACACACGCAAATGCATCTATGCAATACCAGGCACATATTCTTAGACCTATAACACATTTCCCTCCGCATCTGATTATGGTTAAACTGTCTCTTGACAGCATTCCAAAAAACCTCTGAGGATTAATTTAGATTGAACGTAAATTGAGAATGATAATTTGATACTGAAGAGCTCTTGTTAATGTTGCATGGCGCCATCCTTTCATTGCATCTTTATCTTTGCAGAAGATGGATAAGAACAAAGATGGAGTGGTGACCCTGGATGAGTTCATTCTCTCGTGCCAAGAGGTGAGATTCCACCTCCACATACGCCTCGTGCCAGTTTGTCATATTTGTTCTGTGCATTGACAAGTGTCCACATACATGTGCCGAATGTATGCGCATATGATATAACAAAATTGTGATTTTGCTGTCTTTCACATTACGATATTTATTATCTCATTTGTTATCTTTATTACTGCATATTTACAACTCAAACAATCAATCTCATATGCCTATATATATATATATATGTATTTTCTAGTCCCCTCTTTATTCATTTATGGGCCAGTAATAAAATGAAATGTGTGGTTTACATCGCCACCTAGTGGTAGAAACTCATCTTAGTACCAGTAGTAGGGTATTCACTGTGTGGGTCACACATTTTCTGTTCTTTCTTATCCCTCAATATCTTCCCAGGATGAGAACATCATGCGGTCATTACAGCTGTTTGAGAATGTAATATAAGCAAAAAGAAGCCGTGCTGATCAGAGGACAGGAGCAGCAGGTACAACAGGAGCGAGCAGACAGAAGAATGCAGAATGGGATCAGAGGGGTGGAATGACAAGCTGTGACAGAGAAAACGGACTCTGCTTGGCAGTCTTTCAGCAATGCCACTAACACATCCCTGGCACAACACGCAACCACATTACCATGGCAACAGTGTGTGGGGTGCAGGCCCGACCTTTCTCAACCTTGACCTTGACCCCCTTGTTCATTCAAAACCTCCAATCCTGGTGTTCCTATTGGTCATTTGCTGTGTAGCTGTTCTTTCATGTTGTGTAACAGGGAACACCAAAGCTGCCTTCCCACCACAGACGCCGATGGTTTTGATCATGGAACTGAACTATAGACTAACACCACACGCTTGAGTGGGCTAGGCTAATATGATCACACTGAAGTGCTTGACCAGAGGATTATGGGATTGATTAGTGTTCTTTCGATAGCATTTACATGTTGCATGATTCTAATCATGGTAGGTTTTCACAAATTGGTTGCTTCATGTGATGGTTTGTATTATTTTAAATGAAAACTTAACTCCAGCTAAATATGACAAGCCTTGCGAACATAACGGCCGAATCCTCCCAGGCCTTGATTCACACAGTAAGGAGTGAAGACAACTGCCACAGCCATACTTGTACCATTTCCTCATTTTCTTAGTAGCACATACTTTAGTAGCACAGCACAGAGCGGTCCTACGTGTCTGCTTTAGCATGATAACCATTAGCCTCTATGGTGGAAAGACAGTTTGTCACTGGTATAACACCACACTGGTATGTCAAAAGACAATATTATATCCTACTTGTATTGGAGACAATCAAATAACACTCTTTACACGCAGATCAATATATTCCATGTGACCTGAACTGTACTGAAACTGTAAGCCTACTGTACTGCTGTCCCTTTGTCAGTGTGTTCTCTGCTCCTATATTCCACTCCTATAATCTTTATTGTAATGTCCGGTGTAAATATCCCTCTGCCTCCCTTCCTCCTCCTCCAACCAGTTATTTCTTGACCATGTTCAGTGTCTGTCCTAATATTTAGATGCTTCTTCTGTGTTTGCTGTTGGCCTGTGCTTGAAGTTGTGACGTTTGCCTGGGATTTAAAACCTTGGGATCTTGGTCTGAGTTCTGTCAGGCTGTCTCTGTATTGGTCTGTTCATCTGTCTGTCTGAGTTTACGGGCGAGAATCGTATGGGCCAGTCAAACAGTTTGTGTGTGTGTGTGTGTGTGTGTGTGTGTGTGTGAATGAGTAAGTGCGTGAGTGTGTGTGTGTGTGTGTGAGAGAGAGTGAGTGTGACTCCATCTGTCTGAGTTTATGGGCGAGAATTGCACTGGGCCAATCGAACACTGTGTGTGTGTGTGTGTGTGAGAGCGAGTGAGTGTGTGTGAGAGAGAGACAGTGAGTGTGACTCCATTGGGGCTCTCGATCTGAAGTATTGTTTTTGTTTCTTTGTTTGCTTTGTCCCTTGATAAAAAAATTATAATTCTGTGCCACATCAGAAACTCACTGTGAATGGATACTTCTCATACTGTGATCGTCGGATTGATGAAGAAATGAGGAAGACGTCAGTCAGAGCTCAGGACAGATTTAGAGGAGATAAGCCATTCAATTCAGTGAAAATAAAGGGAAATGTATTTCCTCCATAAATCACTAACAAGTACAGTAAATATATGGCCACTTGGGACAACATGGCTAACTTGAAATAAATTATTTACCTTGAATATTTTCGTTTGTTTTTAGTTGAACTTATTTAACTGGCCATGACATCCAGTGTGAACGGATCTTATTTAAAAAATCAGTGAATGTTTAGGGAATATGTAAATTTGAGTTGCAATTACAAAAGATGTACATTAATTTAATCTCTCGATGATGGATTAGTTCATTTCCTGAGGGCATAAGACAGCCTTTTAAAAGAGCTACACAGACAGATAGCGCAGACAAGCAAGCAGACAGACAGACAAAATATGAAGACTTGTTCAAATGTTGTATAAAATAATATTTAACAATAAACTTTGCAAAGAATAGTGTGATTTTGGTCTTTTCTTACACACAGCTTGCAATGCCATTTTAGTGCAACAAAGACATGGCAACTTGAGTAACAGAGAAATGACCATAACTACCTCTGTGAATATTATTTACAAATATCAAATTTTACATTGTACAAGTAATTATACATTACCTCATTAGTGACAAAGGAACATCCACAATCCAAATATGTTTAAGAAAATGTTAAGAGTGAAGGATGGCAGTTTCTCTGAACAACTGACAACTTACGAATAAAACACTTCCTCAAATCATAAACCATGTTCAACAAATGCTTTTTTTTCTCCGAAATATAAACATTCCAGTGAATCGTAACACCTCTGTCATGAAGTCTTCAATCCATCAGTTAAATTTTTATGTACACATATTTTTTTATATGCAAATATGTGCATATTGTATTAATTCTCGTAAAAATTCACCGGTAAACACTGCAACATGAAAAGTGGCGGATAGCCGTCACCACCCAATGCTTGAAAAGGGCCCAGCCAGATAACCAGCGCGAGCTCTGTGAGCTCTAACGGCTACCCAGAGGTGTTGCAGACAACACAATGGGTGCCTCTCATTCGTCTTTTATACATCCTCCCTTCCTTCCTCGGTCCTCGTCCTCACTGATCTACATAAAGAATGATGGCGCGGCAACAATGGGATAGTCTATCCAGTGCTAGTTATAGATCAGTGGGAACGAGAGTGGATGTTGAGAGAGGCCCAATGAGATTTTGTCCTCAGTGGAGGCCTGAGACCTCAGCCCTTCTAGTCCTCTCCACGCACGCACCACCAACCTCACGTCTGACTGTTCTCAGGCCAGTGTGGGCGCTGTGCCGCTGCCGGGCCCTAGCTTGCCCGCTCCCTCCTGTACCCACGGCTGCAGGTTCTGTAGGGCGAACAGGGAGGAGTTGTGCATGCATAGCGGGTCGCTGGACACCGATTCGCCCAGGGACTTCTGGAGGGCGTCGGCTTGCAGCTGGAGCAGCATCCGATTGGCCTGCTGGCGCTCCGCTTCCCTCTCCTCGGCCGTCTGTCTCCTGGGGAGCCACAGAAGTGACATATGAAATTAATGGATGCAGATTGAGGATTGTTTGGTGACATGAATGAGACATTTGAGTTGCCCCGGAGAAAAATATGTCAGTCTTAAGAGGTGTAGCTGTCAACCCATTCATATTAGCAATCATTATTTATTGAAAATGATTAAAAAAATAATTTTAAAAATAGCACTCTAACTCTTTGCATCCTGTTAATTAAATTTGAAATAGAAGATGGCTTAATTATTTGCTGAATTGTGTTGCCAAATTCAAGGCAAAACACAGAATGTGTCAAACTCATGTCAAGTTCTTAAAGCACTAACAAGATTAGTTGTCAACTGAATGTTTGCTCAAGACTTGCTCAAGGAGATTCTCCATCCTTCCATTTCATGGTACAAAGTGCAAATGGATAGTAACATCAGCTTCTGACAATAGAAGGCTTGCTACATCTTATATTTAAAACCTGATCATGACCAGCTTACAGAAGTTGTCTGGAGCACTTATAAATAATATAAAAAAAAACTTGCATGCTATCTTCTCTCTATTACTGTATATCAAACTGAACCAGAGGTGCTAAACATACATCTTCTGTCATTCATCAATATGCCATACATTATGGGGTTGCATGCAATGGTGTGTAGTCAGACCCACCCATGTTTTTCATTTGTGGGGGTGCTTATATATTGAGTTGAACTGAATTCAATTGATTTACACATGGAGTCTATTTCTATTAAAACATATACAGTAATACATAGAACATGTAGAGGAAATATAAGAAAGAATTTTGTTTCGACAAAACACGAAAAGACCAACGTCACCATTTGCATGAACTATGACCTTTTAAACTTTTTGCACTACACATTTGTTATATTCGACCATTTCAAATATAAAAACTAAAGACTATTTAGGTAGCTGAAACTACAAACAATTCAGTAAACCTGTATTCGACAACGGTATTTTCCACTTACATAATCTAGTGGTATTTTCCTTCATTCGTAAACGGAACAAACATGGCGGACACGTGTAGGCCTACAAATTCTTTAAGCTTCTATTGAGCGTGAAAGAGGCAATAGAGGGACATTTTTCGGCTAGTTTGTGTTAACTGAGTAAGTAGGCTATGGCATTGTGTCTTTGCTTAAATGGCACATACGGCATTTCACTAAATGGCAGTGAATCCACACATAAAAGTTGCCCAACCAATCATTGAGTGTAAGGTTAACAGACCTCCATTTTGTTCGGCGGTTCTGAAACCAAGTTTTAACTTGCGCATCCGTCATCTTCAGGCTCTTTGCTAGAGATGCTCTCTCGGCACTGGCTAGATATTTCTGTCGATGAAACCTCTTCTCCAGTTCGCATATTTGGACTCGAGAGAATGACGTTCGCGGTTTTTTCCTCTTCGGTGGAGTACGATTCTGGTAGGGATGGCCGATGCGTCGAGTCACCGTGAAAGGGATGAGTGCTGCAGAGACAGAGGTGGAGGGAACAATCGGTCAGCGGTAATCAATTAACTTTGTACGTTTTGGGGTTATATGAAAAAAGATAAACATGACACAATTTCAAAAACGTAATCAGTGTAGGCTAAACAAATTAATCTCCAATCCTTAAATTTGCAACTGACGGTCAACTGACGGTCAACAACGACGTGATGAATGACACCAACAAAACTTTCATGACTCCCCAAAACTCTTCAGAGTTGTCACACAGGACGCCTGAAAGCAGTACGGGAGACTTTGCCATTTATCCTTGGATTGTTTTGAATAGTTGAACATTCGTTCATTTAGCCTACTGTAATGCAGATAAATAACCCAATATACTGTAGCATTGTTTAATAAGGTCAGTGCCCTGGTTGTAGGCTAGGCCTACGCCAAAAAATAAATTACACCAGATGTGCAAGCTAGAAATATAGGTGTGTATTAACATTCTCATAATAGTAACACGATAGACTAGAATAGGCTATAATTACGTGATACTCAAGTCATAACGAATAGGCTTATGACTAAATAGCCTATATCATATTTTCGTTTGGAGAAAGCTGCATGCCACAAAAGGTTTTCATTGGTAGCCTACATGAAGCCAATGCCATTGTATAGCATACTAAGGAAAATAAATTAATCTTTTAGGGCTTTTAAACTTAATTGTTGTCAAGAATGCTGCTCATTGTCGAATTTCACATAACTCCTAGTAAAAGGCTAAATGGTTTATATTAAATTACGCTAAACTGACCTAGAATTCTATCTTTATTTGCTGACATGCATTAACATTTGTTCACCTGGTAATCTATCCTTGGCAAACCTACGGTTGTTTTCCATCCAGGGAAAGCACAGACTTCCGATATTCGCCACTGAGCTGGTCATGGGTGGCGGAACCGCCGCTGCGAGAGGTCTGTGAGCCGGAACTCGAATCACCCCCCTGGGCACTAGAGTTCTGTTCATCCCATATATATTTAAGTCCTCTAACGGCCCTGTAATGCCGGAAAAAGAGACAGACAGCGCAGTATACGGAGTCGTGCATGTTCCAGTGGGACTGCTGAGGCGGTAGCTGTCCAAGCCACTCTCTGACCCGCTCCGGTCACTGTTCGAACGACCGCTCTCTGGATCTGAGCCACCGAGAATCTGGTCAATCCCAAAGCGAATGGGTTCATGATGCCCAGCTTTGGGTTGCTTTACGGGGCTAGGCTCCGGACTGGGCACCTGTTCCATTCTCACTGGTCACTTTCCTTGGTCGTGCGTCCAGAGCGAGAGAAATCAACGAAATGCGTCAAATAAACTTTCTGAAATTAGGTTAATATGAATAAAGACAATGGTTTTTCCTCATATTAGAAAATTCGTTTGGCATATGTGTCCGCATCTTGGCCATCGTCTCCGTTCAGTATAGACAAAACCTTAAAACTCCGACAGGTTTCCTCAGCCCCTTGTCTTCTGTACCCTGGCTCATTTAACTTGGAAGCTTGGTAGTGCGTTTGCCAAGTCTCTTTCTGGCATAGGGTTGTTATGACATATTCATGTGCTAGTGTTTCTATTGGTTGTATATGTCAAACCCCGCCTGACCAATGAGTGACGTTTCAAATAGTGGGCAAAACAACCCCTATCTTGAAAGTAAAGGGAAGGAATGCATTTTCTGAATCATTTTGTTTTAAACAACATACCCAAATGATTACATCATGTACGTATTTTGTAAATGTCACCGTTTGTAATATGCACTGCAAATTAACATACTGCTAATACATTTGCGTAATCTGAGGAGGAGATCGATTGTTTTATTATCGAATTAATTCAATATGGTAATTATTTATACTAAAAACCACAGGATCGTATTTTCAATATTGTTTTATGCTAAAGCGTGTATGTGCGCACAGCCTTTGACATTTGGTTGAAATGAGTATTTCTTTTAGGAGGGTGGAGTTGTGGAGATAAATTTGAGTCATTTTGGCTCTATGTGACTTTTTTCATTGATCTTTCTATGTAACCTTAGAGTAGCTCATATTAAATGCGAGAGTTGACATTTGTCATGGCCGAATGTGATAGGCTAGCGGCAAAATGCTCTATTGATTGCCCTGGGTAGCCTAATGTAGCTCATGCGTCAACCAGCCTGTGCCTCTTCTGCGATTGAGAGACGCTGCCTGACAACATTACGCATGTAGCCTGTAGCCTGTAGCCTACCTACAGTTGAGTAAAACTACTCATGTCTATACTGTGGATAGATTGGGCCATTATTAAGATTATTCGCGCACGAGCTCCCTGTCATTTTCCTCTGGCATTCAATGGACTCAGTGTTGCAAGGTCAAAGGCTCAATAGACCAATAGGCAAGACTGAGAGCTCCGCTCATCTCCTGAAGCCAAAGGCTAGCAGAAATGAAGTGTGGGTAAGGAGATCCGGTCGTCCAGGAGATGCGCAATGAAAAGCACCCTGAAATTGACTTGCTAATCGGGTTTGGTGGTAAAGTGGACAGTCAAGGCTCCAGGCCGTGTGTGGACTCAGGCCGCTTTTGCTTCTCTGAAGTGCAGGAGTAAAGTTTTTTGAAAGCCAATAGCCCCGCGTACAGACAGACACTCTTTATGCGTCCACATACCATTTTGTCCTTTTCCCATTTTTTGACAGAATTTTATTCCGTCTCTGATCACAGATAACTCCAAATAGCACACTTCACGCATGACTTTGAAAAAAAAGAAAAAGAGAATTATTGTATAGATTTTTTATTATTAGACCTAATATGTGTTGTCCTAAAATAGAAACAAGGTTTGTCAAATAGTCGACACCATCAGTGACTGGTGTAGACTCTCAAATATAGTGAAGTGAATTACACCTTTTTTGCTACACTGTTAGTTTTCAACCACAAGTAATTGCGTAATGTATTAGACCGAGTGAAAAAGAAAAACATGTAGAAGTAGGCATATATTAAAAATATATATATTTGTTACTCAATTCAATGTATTTTGTTACTTATATGTCAGTGTCATTGTTTGTTACCCCGTGCATGAATTCAGTCGGTAAGCTATAGCCTATGGATGCATTTACGAGCAAATATGCAGACAGACGTATCTGGCGATAACGCATCAGTCGATTCATTGCGTTGCTGGCTGTAACTCCTGACCATATGTAATCTCAGTGGTAGTCTTGTTGATGAGAAAGATCTGGCTTTTTTTCATTCAACTAACATAGTAATAATAATAATAATAATAATAATAATAATAGTAGTAGTAATAATAATAATAATAATAATAATAATAATAATAGTAATAATAATAATCATAATAATAATAATAATGACAACAATCTGTTATACTGTGTATGGAGAATATTAATAGCCGATTTCAGATTTCAAGAATTCCGGTCGCTGAGCAGGGCTTGCCATTTATGCATACACTTGACAAGTTTATTTGAAGGTCCTTCAAAATGTAATAGCATGTTATTAATGGTTAGTCTAGGCCTATGTGTGTTTTTCGTCACTTCATAGATATATAATAGCATGGAAAAATATCGGCTAGTTAACATAATCAACAGAAAATAAATATATTGATGAAATAGACTATCAAAAACAGACTGCCCCAAGATCTCTGAGCAACATTTCGGAAATGACCACCACTCATCTGTCTCTGTGATAACTGAGCAATGGCTCTAATTGTTGCCTGAGACCACCTGAAACCGACTCTCACTTCTCTGTAATTGATTGAAAATGGCGTATGGCTCTGCGGCTAGTCTTGTAATCCTCTTTTGATCCGAGATTATGCCCCGTTATCTCAGAACTCCCGTGAGAAATGTCCCTATTGCTGTGATTGCCCTCAGTATTGTGATGACTATTGCCAACACATTTTAATCCCAATATCTCGTTTAAAACGTCTACCGACTTTTTCAGAGTTTCTACTCAAAGCATTCTCGAAAGGTCGACTATGAGTCTGTATTTATGCATGATTGCATTCTCGCCTCAGCAATCAGAAATATTTTGTTGCCAAGACATGACTTTAAAAACCTAAGCATCCTCTCCTCCAGCGATGGATATTATAGGCCTACACACTTAATGCATTATACGAGGAGACTGAATGTTTAAATAACCTGCACATAAAAATGTGGTCTGCCTAAACAGAAATATGATCCGTTTTAACCGGGGGTTGTTTTTTTTGCATCATAATTGGAGTTTATTCGGCGTATATCTATTAATAATGCCTCCACAATTTTGTTTTTATTGCAGACATTAGTCAGAGTTTGTCCTAATCGAACTTCGGTCCCAGACAGATCAGCCTAAAGCGCTCCAACCTATTTGAAGAGAGGCCTGAATCGGGCAGTTTCCAGACCCAAAACCGTTGGGAATTATTGGGCATCAAATCAATCAATGTGCCAGCATATTAACACGCACAATTTCCCAATTCTCACGAGGAACGGAGATAACGTGAAAAACGGAAAAGTATAAAAGTGAAGAAGATAGCGATTTGTCTGTGAAATTACAAGTTCATCTGCATAATGGCAGTCCTGGGTTCTGGCCCGCGGGCGCCGTTTTTATTGCGTGTGTCTGTGGTGTTATCAATTTCCTCGTGCCTGCACTAAAAAGGGAGGTCTGTCAGGCGCGTCCCACACACACAAAAAGTAGAGAATTGAAAAAAGAGAAATAGGGCTACGTTGAATGCCTTTGAATAATGAATGACGAGTTTTATAGTGCTTCCGTAAGTGGCCGTTAAGGCGGAATATGAAAAGGCACAGATAAGTAATAGTGCATTTAAAAATATCTGGTACATTTTTATTATGATGTGTTGTAAAAGAAAGCTTAGTAGATGGAGAGGGAGACGAGTTTGGCGTCTGCAGCGACAGGGCCCTGTTTTATTGCATTAAAAAGGCAAT
>NC_085014.1:22207214-22242214 GCF_963854185.1 Sardina pilchardus
CTGCTCCTCGGACGGGGGGTGACCCGGGCCTGGACCCTCCCGCTGACCTTGCACCTGCCACAAACACACGCAAAGCATACACACCCATATTGTGTACTAATTGGACTGTGTTTTCAAACACATGCTGCACACATGCAAATAGATGAATACGTAAACACACAAATACGTTTTTTTTTTTTGGCCGAGCAAGCCTTGTACACACAGAGTGCCCATCTCACTATGAACCTAATAATTTCTGTCTGTGTATGAATTCTACACACAACAAAAATTATTTGGTCTGGCCTTTCCTGCTTGGAGGAAATTCGTTGTCTTTCCTGCTGAGCAGCAACCGTTACTGTGTGCATGTATAACAGCGATGTACAGTGTAGAATGTGTATTTTGGTATTAAGCGTGCACATAATTAAATTAATGTTTATTGTGTGTGTGTGTGTGTGTGTGTGTGTGTTTGTGTGTGTGTGAGAGAGAGAGAGAGTGATGGATATCCTCCGAGACAGGATGGGTGCGGGATGGCAGGAGAGCCCCCTGCCCCCTCCCTCTGGTGCTAATTGATTCTGGCTGTGCTCTGCTGATTGGTGTGAGGACCCCTAGGGGTGAGGAGGGCCAACAGCTGCCCTAATGCTCCCTCCACCATAAAGACTCACACTCACACTCACTCACTCTCTCTCTCTCTCTCTCTCTCTCTCTATCTATCTCTCTCACACACACACACACACACACACACAAACACAGTCACTAATGCAAACTAACTTCTTAAACATAGTCATGGCAATATGTTCTCACATATTGTCCAGCATACACACTTTATCAAAGAGGGGTAGAGAGCGTCACTCAGTTTGAGGCGGAAGTTGGCATTTATATGTGTGAGCAGATTGTCCTTTGCACAGGCAAGCAGAGAGTCAGGGATGTGTGTGTGTCTGTGCTCTGGGTGTGTGTTTGTGCGTGTGTGTGTGTGTGTGGGGGGGTGGTGGTGGTGGTTTGTTGTCATTTTGTGATGAATTGACACACATACTGGTCTTTTATGCCTTTAAATGTTGACCCCAAATTCAGTCCCATAAAATTCCTGGACACATTTTGGGCTTGGTCTTTGCCCAGATCATTTTATTCTCTTCAGCAGAGAATCTGCGTTCACTCAGACGCAGCACGTTTAGTCTTTTGATGCACACACAGGAACAGAAATGGTCCCAACCTTCAGTTTTATGGATTAAAGTTTCAGTTAAAGTTACTTCATGTTGGCAAACTCCATGTCTGTGTGGTTCTGTTTGAGAAGACTTTGTCTCACACAGCTGTTGATTGGCGTCGGTGCCGTCATTCTGCTCTCTGATTGGGCGCTGCGCACCGCTCGAGGGGGGAGCGATGGTCCTGAAGATGAGCGCGTATTCGATCCATCTCAGGCCCTCGCTCCGCTCGTCCAGGAGGACCCGGCTAATGTATTGCAGGAATGTTCTCGCCTAATCGAGTATTAATTGCCATCAGCAATAACACAGTGGCCGTTTGCTCAGCTAATTAGCGCAAATGAAATTAGCCGCGTTTTCTTCTAATGACTTCAGGTGGGAGGTTTTAGCGTTCGCCGCACGTTCGCTATGCTAATATTTTGGCGACTGCAGGGAGTGAAGAGACTGCTAGTTGGCTTGTGGTTATGTGTGTTCGTGTCTGTCATATCAGACATTGTGTGTGTGTGTGTGTGTTTGTGTAGGGGGCATGTAGACAGACACTTTTGTTTTTCATTGAAGTCTCATGGTATTTAGAATTCTAAAAAGATTGTGTGTGTGTGCGTGTCTGTGTTTAGTGTCCCTGTGGCTGTGTGTGTTTAATACAGTTGTAATGCATTCATGTCCTTTCAAAGTGCTCGTCTGTAGCCAAACTCAATGAATGCGTGTTTATGTGAGCTTCCTCTTGTGTGTATCATTATTTATGTCTTTCGGTGCGAACACACACACACACACACACACACACACACACACACACACACCTGGTTTATAAGCTGAGGATGAAGGGCTCGTTTCTATGGTAATGTCTTATAAAGTTTTAAGTGGTGGCCACTCAGCTTTCAGTGAGCAGCTTCCCTCTCTCTCTCTCTCTCTCTTTCTCTCTCTCTCTCTCTCTCTCTCTCTCTCTCTCTCTCTCTCTTTCTCTCTCTCTGCCTCACCCAGAGGAAAAAATGATCCCGTCGGTGATTCATCATTTTAATGGCCCAGAAACACATTAAAATAATAAAAAGTAAAGGCGAAGGGGCCTGGCTGAGCCGTGATAAATAGCCTTCCCCATCTCTATCGCATTACCTGCGCTAACAGAAATATTGCGGTCAGGACGCGCGCCGACACATGCGATTGTTTCCCAATAAGAAAAAAGAGGGAGAAGTTGCATATTAAATTCCACCACTTCAACCAACGGAATGAGAGCAGACCCTCCAACCTCTGAGGCCAGAGGGAAGAAAAGGGGGACATAGAGACAGAGAGAGAGAGAGGGAGGGAGGGAGGGAGGTAGAGATGATCGAGATGAGAGCGATGGAGGGATTTGATACTAAATAGTCTATGAATCGATGCATATTCACTTTTTTGTTACAAGGGACAAAGTATCTTCAGAAAATTATTTCACTGGTAATGATTGTCTCCCAACTTGAAGATGGTGCTGTGGCACCCTACTGTCAGTTATATCCCTGATAGCTAATGAGAGTTGTTATCATTTTTTGAAGACTCATAATGCTCCAAAAAATGTTAATAACAATAATTAATTACTCATTTACTTATGCAAATGCCGGCAATTAAATCAGATCTTGAGAGAATTGTTAGCTAAATGAAACACTCTAAATCCTATTACTGTGCAATATTTTCCCTGCTAATTTGCCTGGTAATTGCTGATTGCTGATTAACTATCACTGTTAATTGGTCTTAAATTGTCTATTACAGTAGGGGGATCTTTTTCCTCTGCAGTTCAAAATAAAATCTCTAAACTTTTCGCCACTTTTGGGCACTTTAGTCTCCACCATGATAATATAAAATGGGAACGGAGGCCAAAACGTCCCTTTATTGCCACTTTCAACAACAAACCTAATGAAGCAACACCGTCTTAATCCTGCACTGAGTGCCATCCTTTGTCTTGCCAATGCTTGGCAGCATTCTTTATCTCCTAAAACCAATGTGTGTACCATCATTTACGATGTTTCATAGTATTCCCAAATCATCACTCCGTGAGGTATGCACATAATTCTTGATTTTGTGCTTTACAAGAATTTCTGCTGTCATTTAACCCTCCTTGTACTAAGAAAAAAAACAATACCTGGCTCAGGCTGCCACCTTACAATTTGGCAAAGTATTACAATTGCTTGTAGAATTAGACGAAATAGGTGTTTACAAAGTCAGCTGATTCTGTCTTTCTCTCTCAAGGGCCCCCAGAAGACCACAGCTATGGCAAATGCGTAGACAATGCTGTCAACATAGATGAGTTTATGTTTGAGCCCCCTAAATAGCACAAATATTGCTCATAGATTATTAGTTATGAAATTATAATAAACAAATCCTAAATCCAGAGCCATGAACTCATTTCAATGCTGAAACCTCTGTTGAACACCAATAACACCATTTTTTAACATATATAAATCAAGACAGGGACGGAGTTTTGGTTTGGTAGCATTCATTCATATTATGGACTATCAGGGTACTGTATATACACCCTTACACCAGATAAAATATATTATGTTAGGAATACTCCATCATAACATGTGCATTTATGCAAACACAGTCAAATGTAGGCAAATGGAATCCAATTTAAACCTGAGTGTTAAATGTTGTGATTCTAGGCCTGAAGGGCTGCATCATAGTTTGCTTCAGCCCATGCCTGAATTATCCATGTTCTCTAAAAAAATAATTAAAAAAAAGTTAGCTATTTTTCCATCACTGACAAATTCTCTTCTCAGGTGAGCCTTGGACTGGTCATATACCCCCATAAGTGAATGGCCATGCCATGATACAAACTACACATGTCAATGACATGAAAATGGCCACATACAGTTGAGTACAAAACGTTTGCATCCCATTAAATGCAGTCAAATTTGACAAAAATTCAAAACTTCAGCTGCCGAGCTTTTATAAAAACAAAGTGATTCAGAAAAAAATAATATTACATCAGTGCAAAAGTTTGCATCACCCTGTATAAAATGTTCTGAAAGCCCTTTTATATGACTTCCCCGTGCCTTTATAACCTCCTTAAATCTCTGTGTGTACCCACTGAGCAGAATCCTTATCCTCTCTGGTGCACTTTGAGTCCGGTCTTCCTGGCATATTTGTCCCAGATCTACCATTTTGTCTGACTGTCTGACAGGTTTTCAATTGTATTCAAGTCTGGAGACTGGGAAGGCCATGGCAAGGCATTTCATTTATTCTCTTTTAACCGTTCCTCTCAGTTGACCGTGCTTAGTGCCTTGGATAATTGTCTAGTTAAAATATTTAGCTTTTTGACTGATGGTAGTAGCCTTAACTTTAAAATCAGTTCATATTGCACTACTTTCATTCATCCTTCTATTTAGTTCCAGGGAATGGACAAAGACATAAAACCCCAACACATCAGTGAACCCCCACCGTGTTTGCCTATGAGGAGGAGAACAGCCTGTGCTTAATTTGTAAATGAAGAGGTACTGCTCTGTGGCAGGTTAGGGGCGAAAAAGTGCATATTAAAAAGAAGCTGCAAAACCGTGCTTCTCACCGTGCTGAAACATTAGTCACATGTTTTTAGACCAATGACTTAATTATTGCTTTTTTTTTTTTTTAAATAGATGGACCTGGCCTAATCTGAGCAAATATTAATTTCGAGCTAATGTTGAGCTTCCAAATGAGCTATTTAGACAAACCACATGCATACAGTACAATGAAAATTTATGGCGCTTGACATCAGTGATTAATGATCACCATAACGAAACTATTAAGACTATCATCATCACAGCAGAAAACAAATGTAAGTTTACCTTTAGTTTATTTGTGCAAGACATCCAGAGACCTCAGCCTAATTTTCCTTGCTTCTTTCTTTACTTCTAATGCCCTTCACAGTTCTATGTCCTTTAGTTATCCATGACCCCACACCTGGACAAGTTTTTATTATTATTATTATTCTGATAGAACGGGCGACTATTTAATCTCGACTAGGCCTATAATAGGCCAGTTGTAGCTGTTAGGTCCCGTTGCGTGCAATGCCTGACCTGAGCATTCACGTCTCAGTCGCTCTCATTCTCTCTCTTTCGATTTAGAAAAGCTGATTTCAAATGCATCAAACATTGGCAAACAAGCAATTTACGAGAAAGAAACTCAATGAGAAAAGAGCATCAAGTATTAGACAAAATGTATTTAATGTTACAGACTGTTATGATTAAAGAGGTGGCATAGCCACAGAAATATTCAGCCACAGAAATATCAGACTCTGATGAAGACGGTGTAACGTCGAAACGTTAGTCCCACAATGTTGGCACCTTAGATAAAATTTTAAAAAACTTCACATCTGAGTTGCTCCGGTTTTTCTTTACCACAGAAATATTTGCTAGTCCAAATCTGGGAGGTGGCGGAGCATGCTCCGACCTGCTCTGGCATAAATAAAGCCCTGGTAGCACCATTCCCAAAGTTAAAGTGTTTTTCTTGCCACACGAATCTGCGTCTCTAGAGACGAGGCAGCATGCTCGTAATATGCTAGAGAGCATGTGAACAAGCCAGGCGAGTTTTGGAACAAGATTATGCGGTCACATGAGACCAGCGTCAAATGATTTAGTCATGATTTGCACATGCCTGTGAGGAGAGACACATCTATTCCCATAGTCCACATAGTCCACCATGGTCCAGGCCTGTTTAGTGTTTTAGAGGTCTTTGTCTGTATCAAGCACAGGGACCATGAATGCTGTTTTATTTTATTGTTTTAGGAGGTTCGCCAATTGATGAACCTCCTAAAACAATAACATTATTATTTTAGGAGTCTATGCTGTTGTGTGTGAAAATAGTTTTGGGTCACTATGACACAAAGACAATCAAAGGGTTAAAAGTAGATTTTTCTTTCATTAAACTTAGACTGTGATTTCAAACTGCATTGTGGCTTTGTGCATCATTAGTTATTTGTCTTTGGAGTCACTTATTCCCTCAATGTCTCACATGTCTCTTCATAACCTATGCCATCTTGCGTGCCTTATTTGGCTCATTCGTTATTATTGGCTATGTTTTTAATTTCCACTCTTTACTCTCTATGTCTTCATACCCATTCCTCCACTTTCCTTCTCCCTCGATTTTATATATTTATTTATTTGTTTTTGTCTCTCACCACCCCCCAAACCATTTCTCTCTCCAAATTACATTAACTCATTAGGTTTTTTATTATGATTTTTTTCCATGGGGGGATGACTAATGATCTTGCTCCGTTAACCGTGGCTTCCCTCTCCATATCATAGTGTTTTATTCTACACTCTTCATCAGCTTTATTCATCAGCGTTATAAACATGTCCTCTGTCCCACTCTCTCCTCCTGGTCTGGTCTGGTCTGTTGCAGTATTAGTTTTGATAATGTGTCAGATATCGGACTGAAGTGTATTGGAGGAAGGAGAAGAAGGAAAAGAAGATGATGAAGATGATGATGGTGGTGATGGTGATGATTGCACGCAGCCACTCCTCCAGTCAGTCCTCTTCCTCTGGTCTGTTCTGTTCTCCTCTTGCCAAGGCCTCTACTGAGGTCATCATACTTTTGATTGATGAGGTGTGTGTGAGTGTCGTGTGTGTGAGTGTCGTGTGTGTGTGTGTTGTGTGTGTGTGTGTCTATTCTTGTGTTATCTCTCCTCTTATTTCCTGATGACAGTCCAAGATGATGGATCGCTCATGAAGAGCCCATGAAATTTGTGTGTTATTGAAGAGCTGTGTGTGTGCGTGTGTGTATGTGTGTGTCTGTTAATGTGTGTGAGTGTGTGTATGTGTGTGTCTGTTAATGTGTGTGTGTGTGTGTGTGTGTGTGTGTGTGTGTGTGGCAGACGCAGACAAAAAGCGAGTCACAGGGGGAGCTGGGGACAGAGTGAGTGTGTCGCTGTTTGAGAGCATTTACTTGTGTGTATTCAGTGGCTAGTGGCTGATAATTTGACGGTAAAGAGGCAGTGATGAATGGTTTTAATGTACCGAGGGTCAGTGTGCCCAGCTGACAAAGAGCGAGGGAAAGAGAAAGAGAGGAGAGCAGAAGGCCTGAGAAATGTGTTGAATGGTTGGAGATGACAGAGAGGAAAGAGATTGCAACACAGCGCGGTGGCATATTGCACCACAGTGCAATCGCAAAGAAAAAGAGAACTTCAGGAAAAGATGAGGTTTAGGGTGTGTGGAAATTGTAAGGGTGTGTGAAAACAGAAAAACACTGAAATAGTCACTGTTGCTCATTTTTGTTTTATAGAAATTATATTTAATACTGTCCTTGTGCACCCCTCAAATATGCTGCAAGCAAGCTGCCATTTTGTTTCCTCTTTCTTCTCACAATTAAAAAACAAAATAATAAAAAAGATTTTGACCAGTAGGGGGCAGATGGCGCGCACGGTCAAATTCAACCCACCTTGCCTGAATGAGGCAACGGTTCATTATCACAGCGTCCGAGTCAAGAGCCACTCGAGGAAGAAAGAATTCAAGGGGTTGTACGACACGGCTGGTTTGAGTTCAAGTGATAACAGTAGAGTAGGAATGTCATTGGAGGGGAAAGCTTAGTTGCTGCCGATTGCTGCTTTATGGCTTGAACATTTCCTTGACCCCACTCTGCAGCATGTCCTCTGCTGTCCCTGTGCGACACCGCCAGTGATTGGTTGAGCAGCTGGCCGGACACAACGTTGTGGTCCTCAACCTCTTTGCACCTGTGGAGGGTCTGAGAAGAAGACCCCGTTCAGAGTCCAGACGAAGAGCACGTTAGAAGACAACACTTTCGGACACACTAGAAGACACTTTCAACAAGCAAGCACTGAATGAACCTCGCTGAACAAATCTCACCTGCCAGCCATCTCAAACACTTGTCCTGCTTGGCGTCTCCCGCCGGGGGGCCGGGTGGAGGTGTGGATCGGGTCCAGCGGCCGGGCGTCAAGCTGGGGTCGGCAGGAAATAGGTCACCGTGAGCTTATGGGTGTCTGGAAGTCATGGACAGCAGCACAGATACACGGAGATAATGTTGTAACAGCATCTCACTGTATCTATGGATCACTGTAGCAGCATTGGCTTAGCTTGTTGAGCTTACTCTTACCCCCCCCCCCATGCACTTAAATGCTTTTTGCACTTACAGTATCCTGCCCCTCCCTACTACCCCCACCCCCCATATGCACACACAACAGGCGAAGGAACATGCATGTGACAAATAAACCTCCTTGTATCCTTGTATCCTTATTTAAAGCATCAGTCCAATGACTACTGATTATAAGCTGTGTTAATGGACCTGTCATGCATGTATAAATACTGTATAAGGAAGAAAGTCCTTTCCCAGCAGGGCCTGAGAGCATATCGCTGGAATTCTGCCCTCCACTGACATGACGCCTGTAATGCCTTGTGTAAAGTCTCGGAGAAGGACACAGATAAGGAACTTGACTTAGAGACAATTACCACCACCACCACCACTAACACCCTCATTTCTCACCTTAATGTGTTATTGCAGTCAGTGATCTCTGTGTCCATCATCAGGGGTTTACCATTACCCAGGGGGGGCCTGTTACTCCCATTTAAATCCTGCATCATGACCATAGCCCTGGGCACGGACCCTGCCCTGCTGAAGCACTGCTTGAGTCCAGTCACTGGCCCGTCCTCCCAGCTTCTCCCCTCCCCTGCCGCCGCCCCGTTGGAGTCCATCGGCAGGGGCTTGAGCCTCGGGCAGTGCAGGAGCCGCCCGTAGGCCGAGCGGAAGTCCCGGTTGAGCGCGGCGTACAGGAAGGGGTTGAGCGCCGAGTTGGTGTAGCCGAGCCACAGCACCACCGAGTAGGCGGTGCCGCGCATGTCGCTCCGCAGCAGGCCCATGACGGTGAAGTAGGTGAAGTACGGCGTCCAGCAGACGATGAAGGCGCCCACCACCGCCGCCAGCGTCACCGTGGCCTTGTTCTCGCGCACGGCCACCGCCAGCACCCCCCAGTGGCCGGCCGGGGTACTGCCGCAGCCCCCCGCGCGCCGCGTGGCCACGATCCGGCGCGCCTGCGCCCTGGCGATACGGAACACGCAGCAGTAGCTCCAGCACATGGCCAGCAGCGGCAGGTAGAAGGTGCACAGCGCGTCCACCACGGCGTAGGTGGGGTTCAGGTCGAACTTGCACACGCCGCCGTCGACGCTGTCGTTGCCCTCGCCCTCCTCGCCGTCCACCCCCGCGCCCACGTTCTGGACCCTGCCGTCCCGCGTGTTCCAGCCCATGTGGATGGGCACGAACGACAGGCAGACGGACACCAGCCAGATGAGGGCCAGCGCCGTGCCGACGCGCGCCGGCCTCAGCAGCGCGGCGTAGCGCAGCGGCGCCGTCACGGCCAGGTAGCGGTCCATGCTGATGGCCAGCAGGTTGAGGATGGACGCCGTGCTCAGCATGACGTCCAGCGAGACGTAGACGTTGCAGAAGGCGGCGCCCAGCGGCCAGGCGCCCGCCCGCACCTCCAGCAGCGCGGAGAAGGGCAGCACCAGCGCGCCCAGCAGCAGGTCGGTGACGGCCAGCGACACGATGAAGCAGTTGGTGACGCAGCGCAGGCGGCGCGTGGTGCACACGGCCAGGCACACCAGCACGTTGCCGCACACCGTCAGCACCACCAGCAGCGCCAGCACCGCGCCCAGCAGCGCCACCGTCAGCATGCTTCTGGGACACGGGCCGGAGGAGCGGGGTGGGTGGGTGTGTGTGTGTGGGTGTGTTTGTTGGTGGGTGTGTGTGTGTGTGTGTGTGTGTGTGTGTGTGTGTGTGTATGTGTACTTATGTGATTCACGTATATGTTTGCAAGTGTGTGTGTGTGTTTGTGTGTGTGTGTGGGGGCGGTGCGTGGGTGGGTGGGTGGGCGGGTGTAGGTGTGTGTGTGTGTGTGTGTGTGACTTTATGATTCACTTATATGTTTGCAATTGTGTGTGTATTCACATGAGTATATATGTTTGTGTTTAAGGTGTGAGTTTTCAGAGGAAGGGAGAGTCCTACTGTAACCTACTGTAAATATTGAGAGGACTTGTGTACGTGTTTGATTTGTTTCCTTGTCCTTTTCACATGTGGAGGAGTTACCGTTTTATATCTCCTCTCTGTAGGTCAGAAGAAGGAATGGAACACTGTTGCCCATCCTCCAGCCGATAGCAGCACAGGCCACATGATCAGGTGTGTAAAAAGTTTGCACTGGGTTTGTGTTTGCCCTCTCTTTTTTTGATGAGTGGACTATAATGTTGCCGCCATTGATTTGGAAAGGATCTCACACAGAGCAGCTGGGTGCGAGAGACGTCCTCTCCTGGCTGAAAGATTGGAGAGGGGCTCCCTCTTCTGGTGATGGACTCTCACTGCACCAGTCAAACCTGAAGAGACACCACAGAATCAGGTGAGAAATCAGTGCAGCAGCTTACTTTAGTAATGACACAGCTGAGGTCCCTCAGTGGCCTCAAATCCCCTCCAAAAAAGTGTCCCTCCCTTCTCAAAGCCTCAGCCTATGGCAAGTCAGATCAAATAATCTAGATAATTTGCTTCTTTTTTTTGTAGTTTATTTCTTTCAGGGACCATGTGTAAAATGCGTTCATCTCATTAAGAGATGCTTTGTACCAGATTTAGCTAAAAGCTGATTTCCATCTGCATTTCCAGTTTACAAGAAATGGGTCATATGTACACAACTGATAAAAGTTGTGTACACCTTAATGGACTCCAAGGAAGAGCTTTAGATCATCTGTATCCAGGCCGTGATTACGAAATGCTCTCCTGTGATCAACAAGAGATTAGTCACTCAGTCATAATAGTTCGCTGTTCTTTGAACACTGGAATGTGTGTGTGCGTGTGCCAGTGCGTGTCTGTGTGTCGGCCTGCATGTACGTCAGCGGGGCTATTTATGTGTGCGCTACTTCAGACTGAAATGGATGTTTGGGACGAGCTCCAGGTAACGCGATCGAGCACAGCGAGCCCTCTATGTGCTCAGCCTTATCTCCCGCCTCGGCCAATCAGACCCACTTATCACCCACGCCACCAATCACGGGCCCTCTTATCAGAGGAGGGGGAGGGGGGAGGGGGAGAGGGGTGCTCAAAGAAGGAAGTCTTCACATGCAATTCACAAAATGTACATGCTCAAGATCTCTGCAGAGTCGACATTTGCTTGTGACATTCTAAAGAGACATGTTGTCTGCCAGGGCCAGCCCATATTAGAAAAATGCATTTTAACTGTTAGTCCTGTTTAGCTATAGTGTCAGATGACCAAGCTCTGGCTAAGGTTAGCTCAATCATATACTCAAGCAGGGTCACAGTTAAAGAAGAGAACCAAAACCAAATCATATTTCTCAAGTTAGGGCTCACTTGGAACTTGAGGTTAAGAACAGGAGGAACACAGACTTTCCATGACCCTCTGCAAAACTGTTCCTTAGAGGCTATCTGATGAAGGTTCCCCTTTTCGGTTCTCACAAGGTGACCATTGGGGACCACAGATAAGACTTGAAAGAAGGAAGCTACTGTATAATGTGAGCTCATCATGATTTCAATGAAATGAAGTATCTGGCCTCATACAAAGTTCATCAGCTACTTCCATATTTTCATGGGATGGTGGGTTTTGTGAGAAGTACCATTTCACCACCTTAGACATTCAAGCTTTTATTTCCCCTAAACACACACACACACACACACACAAATACTGTACACACCCGTGCGCGCGCGCACACACACACACACACACGCAAGCACACAAAAATTCATTGCGGCCATTGTCCTTCAGGGCTCAGTTGTACTGGTGTTTCATCTGAATCTGGTGAGCAGATGTTTGCCACAGCACTAGTGACAGTCAAGAACTCAAGCTAATTCAAAAAAGCAGTGTTTTGCATCGCATAACTAGCAGCTTAACTTCATCAACCCAACATCTACTCATCATTTCAGACAGTACTTAAATACTCTCTGTAAATACTGCACAATCTCACCACATTAGACAATGGAACCTATGGATTCTACCGTAATTTCTCGACTATTAGCTATGAGGTTAATACGGGGCGGGGGGGGGGGGGGGGGGGCAGTTAATATGGTGTTAATATGTTTTTGTTTCTTTTAACTTGCATAAAACACTTTCCTGCGGCATATACACAATGCGGCTTATATGCGGGAAATTACTGTACAAAATACTGTAACGGATATCATAACCAGCCGGTGGCTTTTTATTTTCGGACTCTGTGATTGTAATGACACAGAGATATACTCTACTATAGCCGTAGCATCTAAGACAGTACCATAGGAACCATTCCCACAGGCTGTAGTGTTGCTCGTGTGATGTAATGATGCTCGTCCCCACTCTCATCCTCACATACAGATGTGTCATGAATGCTCGTATGAATACACGCACATGTTAGACGAGGCGAAAGCCAGCCATGTGTTTTGATTTTTCAAGCTCTCACTCACTCAATCACTTACTCACTTTCTCACATAAACACACACATACATAAACACACACACACACACACACACACACACACACACACACACACACACATACACACACATAGAGAGAGAGAGAGCGCGTATTGTACACATTGTCAAGCAAAAATGGGCTCTTGGCTCTGTTCTGTCATCCTTCTCCATATCTGGGCAGACCCCCTGCTCTCTGCTTGCCCTACATGGATCCCGCAAACTCACTGTGGCTTGGCCCAGATCACTTTCCCATCCTCTGTGTGTGTGTGCATGTGTGTGTGTGAGTATGAGTGTGTGCTTTTGTGAATGCATGTGAAGAAATCTGTGGGTGTGTGAGTCTATGCTATGCTCTGTGTGTGTGTGTGTGTGTGTGTGTGTGTGTGTGTGTGTGTGTGTGTGTAAATATATTTGAGTGTATGTTAATATCAGTGTGCCTGCAATAATGCACACTTGGGTGAGAAACATATTGGCTTGTGGTTTGTGTGTGCGTGTCTGTACGCACGTAAACACAGACAACACTGGCAAAGAGACAAAGAAACCGCGGGTTTAAACTACTTTAGAAGAGCACTGGGAATATTGCTGCACTGGACACAAGCAAGATGAAGGAGATGAGAGAGGTGATTGCGCAGAACAAAGACAGACAGACAGACAGACAGACAGACAGACAGGCAGGCAACCAGGAGGGCTTTTTGGAATCGAAATGAAACGAGACAGAGGAAGTGGGCACTCTATTCTGAATGCTCGTGTCTAACCCGCATGACAGAATAAATGAGTGTGTGTGATCGTGACTGTACAGAAAAGAGATACAGTGGAAAATAAGAGAGGACCTTTGTGGTCCACGTTTATAGTTCCGTTGTCTTATTTGAACTTCCTGTGAAAGTGCACGCTAACTAAAAATCTATGCGGTGTGCATGATGGAAGCTGTTCTGGATGATGATGGTATAAGATATGAATGAAATACACCAAATCAGAGTATCATGTATTCCTAGTAACCGTGTGGGTGTGTGTGTGTGTGTGTGTGTGTGTGTGTGTGTGTGTGTGTGTGTGTGTGTGCGTGCGCGTGTGTGTGTGTTTGCATTTGATTGTGAGAGAGAGAGAAAGAAAGAAAGAAAATATATATACGTACGCACGCACGTCGCACGCACACACACACACACACACATATATATCTATGTATGTACGTGTGTGTGTGTATATATATACAGTATGGAGAGAGGTAGAAACAGAGAGACTGTACATGTGCACATATGTTCACAGTCACTTACACTTAATGATCTACTGGCCATGTTTTAGAATGCACAAAATGAATAACAATGGCATATGTTTACACAGTCACAGTCAGCACACACACACACACACACACACTGATTAAATCATCAACCATTTCTCACTTGTACTCCAACATACACACACACGCAGACAGATACTCACTGACACACAAACACATACAACACTGCTTGAAATGGTACACAGAAGTGGCTGGGACAAAGTGCTTCTAGTTTCTTTTACTGTTTTTTTTTAGTGTGGAGTATTTCTGAAGAATTTATTCTAAAAACTGGACAGTGGCTGGTGGCTTGTCCATACTATGACCTTATGAACTTCTAGAGAATATAGACCGTTTGTTCATCATGACGATCTTTCACTTTTGTTGGTTTTGTGCAGATTTGGATGGAAAAGACTTCTGAGAAGTTTCCAGTTGATATTGCCAATAAGCGTTTCTCATAAATGTCTGGAATCAGATCATTTATCAGATGTGCAATCAGCCAGGGAATGTTTATGTTAGATTGGTTGTTAGTTGTTCTGTGTGTGTGTGTGTGTGTGTGTGTGTGTGTGTGTGTGTGTGTGTGTGTGTGTGTGTGTGTGTGGAGGAAATAGTTGTAATGTGAACGTTGTGTGTGTGTGTCTGTCTGTGTGCGTATAGAGGGCATTTTTAATGTGAACGTTGTGTGTGTGTGTGTGTGTGTGTGAAAGAGAGAGAGAGAGAGAGAGAGAGAGAGAGAGAGAGAGAGAGGTGGTTGTGTGTGTGTGTGTGGGGGGGCTGGGTGATTGAAAGATGATGTATCGCTGTGCTTATCTCAGGATTGATTGAATTATAAATCAAACTTTTGTAAAGCTAATCCTTGTAGGTCACCACAACCTTGACACAAGACACATGAAAGCTGATTGTGGCCTATTTATACTCACACTTGGACTGACACTTTATCAGAAGGGAGGGATGTCCTTCCTCCATTTCCGTCTCCGTGAATTTGCCTTCTTTTTTTCTAGCAAGTTTAAGGTAATGTATTTTCAGTATTTTTTCTATTTTTATTTGTTCAGTAAATGTTCAGGGTTGTTAGGGGTTTAGTCTCTGTCTGTGCTATTTTGTCCTCACCTGCCTGGTAAAGATACAATCAAACAATGTTTTACGAGAGTAAACATTAAAGTACTGCAGAGTTTCCTTGCAGTAACCTGAACAATTATGGGTTCAGTTCTGACTTCCACCATTGTGCCCTTGAGCAAGGCACTTAACCCCAAGTTGTTCTAAATTACATTTGTAAGTCACTTTTGATAAGTGTCTCCCTAAATGAATAAATGTAATGTGTGTATGTAATGTAAAGTTGAAATGTGTTTCCTCAGTGTGTGTTTGTGTGTGTGTGTGTGTGTGTCAGGTTTTCAGACTCGTGGTCCAATAGCCCAAAGTCTGACCTGACCCTGAGATACGGAAGTGTGACCTAGCAGATTATTCCTCCATGCTGTTTCAGAAGGACATGGCTTGGAACGTCTGTGCGGAATTGTCACATTCCATCCCACCATCCACCTACTGTACCTGTATCAGCAGCCCATCGGTGTCAGTGTGGTTGGAAAAGTGGTGAGAAGAACATTATCATTTGCATGTAGTTTGGTTTGACATGTGCTGGGTACTGTGCATCACATAGAAACGTAAATGTAGACGTTGCTTCTCACTGTGATGTCTGTGCTTGTGCTGTGGAGCTCATGCAAATGGACGCCATTTTGAAGCCTACTGCGGTTAGAGCAGACAGCAGAGTAGAGCAAAAAGATTTGTTTAAAAAAAAAAAGCTGAAAATGAGTCGTGATGACTGATATCAGTCATTCTCGGGGCTTTTTTTAAAACATTTAAAAAAAAAAAAAAAAAGCTTTTTTAATGGCCTCACGGACGTTTCGGGCAAGACGCCCTTCTTCACCGTGATTATGGCGATTTCATCATAATCGCCACAATCATTGTAATCACGCAGAAGAAGGGCGTCTTTTTCCCGAAACGTCCGTGGGGCCATTAAAAAAAGCTTTAAAGAAGAACTGAGAGTGCTATCCTTTCTTTAGAGTTCATGTTGACTCACAGGGGGATTTAGCACCCAGTTGGGTGTACACTAGGGTGTAGAGCACATTAATTAGATTATTTATGATAACCGCAATTGAGACACATAGAAGCACCAACTCCGAGTTCCAAAGACTCGTGGTAGCCTATATTATTTTTCTGTGTGATCTTCCTACCTTTACTTTTAAGCTCTTGTCTTGGTCATTGTTAGGACCAGCTATGCTATATTTTGATGGTCATTATAATATTTGCATAATGTCTTATGTCAGCCTTCATGTCAAGGGAAAATAATTTGCATTAGTTTTGTACAGTATTAATGTCACCAGGAAGGATGACAGTAGAAATATGTATTCATATGTCATGGAGGCACTCTATGACTTAGCAATTTACAAATATATATGCTGACTGACATAAATATTTTATTGACAATCGATAGTTTTATTCACTGTTGAATTTCTTTCTTTCCCCGTGTTCAGGTTTGTCTAATGGAATGTACACTGAAGGTTAAATTTGAATGGCAGGCAAAGTGCAAAGTCTATCAACATTCAACAAGCAAAGTCCTAGTGCATGAACAGTATCAGATCAATGAGCAGATTGATTTTTTTTGCCTAGTTATTAGATTAGCTTTTAGTCAGACATCAGTCTTTGCACTCAGCACATCAAATATGATTACATTTCATGTAAATTCAACATACATTTTCCCACAAACCGTTTATCACAGTGACTAGCTGCTAATATCACTGGAGAGTGTGTCTTGAGCCCTGTGTGACGAGTACTCGGCAGCAATTCAACAGAGAAAAAGGTGTGTGTATTTGAACGCAATTTGCATCTGTTGGCCACAAATGTGTTGCATTTCCATTTCCATTTACATGTATTCACTTAGCTGACATTTTTCATCCAAAGTGACTTACAAATGTCACTCCCACTCCAAGGGACTACATTGTTCCCAGAGCAATTTGGGGTTAAGTGCTTTGCTCAAGGGCACAACCATGGAAGCCAGGAATTGAACTCACAACTTTTTTGGGCTACTCCATGCTAGCTCAGCTTCTTAACCACTACTCTACCTCCGCCCGATTAAGCGCCATGAAGAGGCTTTCTGTTTATTTTCCGGTTATTTTCAAGTGGTGGGAACAAAATTAGCCACGGCAAAAAGTACTTTGGTAGCTACTTACTGTATCCCTACTGTCCCCACCTAAAGTGACACCAACAGGCAGCGTCAATGTCAAAACTGCCTCTCAAGAATGGAGATGTCACCTACAGCCTGGCTACTGTCCCCAAATCATGGCACTTAGTAATATACCCACATTGCCCATAATCATCACAAAAAGCAAGCAAACATTATCAAGTGCATCTGTATGTACATCTGCACCCCCCCTGTCAGTTCTTATCAAATAGGACATGAACTGCCCGTCTGGCTGAGTATAACATGGGAGTGAAATAAAATAGCAGTCTGTCTGTGGCCGTCTCTATCGCTGAACTCAATTCAATTAATGTCTCTCATTTCAATTCAGAGTTGCTTTGTTAGCCTGGCTGTTTTGATTCAAAAACAACAAATCAATTCACGAGAAGACACAAGACATTAATCTGTGTTTGAGTCTCTCTGTCTGTCTGATTCTTTCTCTCCCACTCTTTCCATCACAGTATGACTTGCTCTCATCACAGTCTCTGTCTGTCTCTATCTCTCTCTCTCTCTCTATCTCTCTCTCGCTCTCTATCGCAATGTGGCTCTGTATTTCTTTCTCTCTCTGCCTCTCTCTCTCTCTCTCTCTCTCTCTCTCTCTCTCTCCCTTCCTCTCCCTCTCTGTGTATGTGTGTGTCCGTCCCCTCGTGTGCCCTGTCCCTGTTTGTGGAGAGGTTCCACTCTAATGTGGTCTGATAAGGGTGGCCCTGATGTTTGGGTTGCCGGGTAACCACCCGGTCCCTGTCTAATGAGTCGCGCGCCACAAAGGCATGCTAATGAGCTGTGACTGAGAGCCTGGAGCAGCACAGTCCTTCAGATAACCCTCTCACCATACACACATGCCCTCTCTCTCTCTCTCTCACACACACACACACACACACACACACACACACATGCTCACACACACACACACACACACACACACACACACATGCTCACACACACACACACACACACACACACACACACACACACACACACACACACACATATGCTCTCTCCCACTCTCTCTCTCTCTCTTTCTCACACACACACACACACACACACACACACACACACACGTTTGCGCTCTCACTCACACACACACACACACACTTAAGAACACCCACACAGAAACACAGATATACACACACACATACCACTATAAACACACACACACACACACACACACACACACACACACACACACACACACACGCACATACCACAGAAACAAATGAGGTCTGAAAGAAACATTGCAGGTCTTGGACACACATGCTTGCACACTAACAAGGGAGCGACACCAGATGCGTAACTGAAGCGTTCCGTTCGCAATGCGTAGGTTGCAGCCGGTCACACCAGTTAATTGTCACTGTAGTCAATGGAAGTAGCTACACCAGACGCAACAGTGGCGCGTACTTTCGGAAAAAATAGACCCATGTTCTAAAATGGATTTTACGCGTTGCGAATGGAACGCTTCAGTTACGCGTCTGGTGTAGCTCCCCTGTTAGATGCAATACATTTCTGACTGAGTCATGACTTGCATGCATTATTCCCCTCTCTACTTATGCAAGCATATATTCATACTTTACCAGGAGGATGATAAAGAGAAAATATAATGAATACCATTTATGGAGAATAATGCCCGCCCTTTGAACAATGTTAACCAATCTGAGTTCAATACTTGAACATGTAGAGAAAGTGCTCAAATAATATAACTGAAATATCCCCTAGGGGTTGTTATTGTGTGGTCAGATTTGACATTTTGTTTTCCTCATTGATTTGATGTGATTTTTAGCAAATAAATAGCGATTAAATTAATATCTGATGGGCTGTTTTTCATACAATACTAAACTTTCTTGTACCTCATCCATCTTGGAATTCTCTCTCCTCTCTCTTGTTGTATTTCTCTCTCTCTCTTTCTCACACACACACACACACACACACACACACACACACACATACACCTAACACCACAATTTATCTGTCTTTGCTTTTCAGCAGTGACAGACTGACTGGATGTCAAATGCACCCACCCTCAGTCAACAAGTCCATCCCTGCTCTCCCTCATCAAAGGTAAACCCTCATCTCCAACCAGACACCAGCGCCTAATGCTCTACAGATCACTGCAGCCACTTATGTATCCATAAATATTATTCCCTCACGCCTAGGCACAAGTCAACACTTCACACATGCACGCACACACACAAACAGTAACATACACACAGATTTGGAAACACATACAGTACATACACACAAACACATAGAGTGAGAATTGCTGACACACACATACAGTACACATACAGTACATACACACAAACACAGAGTGAGAATTGCTGACACACACATACAGTACACATACAGTACATACACACAAACACAGAGTGAGAATTGCTGACACAAACACACACACACACACACACACACACACACACTCACACAGCACGCATGCTAAAGCGCACATATCTCAAGTATGCGTATACCCCATGCCTGTCTGCAAGCACGGCAGCAGTTAGAACAGGAAACAGCACAGCTGAATTATGTCTATCTGCATCTGAGCAGCTGTGCACGACTGAGACGTCGACTCCTATCGTTTCCCCGCCGCACCGACTACTTTCATAATCATGGGAACCTTTTTTTAAAAGGCTTTTCACTCACCACATCAGTCATGTAAGATTTCAAACAATAGGGTTATCAGAGGTCATCGAAGAGTCTAGCGCACAGACCGAATTTCACAAGGTACATGAAATTAAGAGGATGAGTTTATGACAAAAATCACTAACCGTATATCTTTAATGTCAGCTGCCACAGTAAGAAGACTATCTGTATCGACTGTGGATCATAGCCATCGTCAATATTACAGAGGAAGTGAACTGTCAGTACTGTGGACTGAACAGTTCATCTGCTTGTTTATGTAATCCTATTATTGTTTTGGAATTTTATAAATACGGCCAATACTCCGGGGTAAAGAGCTTAATCTCCATAGGAATGCCATGTGGAGTTCAACAGTTACCAGCAAAACTGTTTTGCATTGCTTTTTTGTTGTTTGTTTGTTGTTTTTGCTATGCAAATGTATCATAAAGAGAACTAATGCTGGAGGGAAAATAAAAAAGCAAGGCTTCACTCACCTTAGATGGCCCTCTCTCCTCTCTCCTGCCCTGCTCTCTCTCTCTCCCTCTCTCTTGCTCTCTTGCTCTCTTTCCCTCTCCCTCCCTCTATCACCCCCCCTCTCGCTCTCTCTTTCCGTCTCTCTCTCTCCCTCTCTCAGTTTTCTCTCTCTCCTCCCCTATGTTGTGACCACGCAAAGCAGAGTAAGGACCCCATGGTCACGTGGATAAGAGTGAGTCACCTCTCTCACACCGTCTCTCTGTCATTCTCTCTCTTTCTCTCTCTTTCTCTTTCTATCTCCCGCTGTCAAATTCTGACAATGCCTGTGACTGCCTGACTGTCTGTGTCATCCACATATACGCACACACATGCACACACACACACACACACACGCAAGCACACGCACACACACATGCACACATTCGCAGTTCCTCATTTTTTGGAGTCAGTCATTTTCAATATAATGAAAAGAATATAATTCAAATACTGTGTACACAGTTTGAATCCCAATATAAACAGTAGGTCCAACTGGGAAGAATTTGATGAGAACTGCAAAACTAAATGATAAAGTGTGAATATTTCTGTGCATATGCTCATAGGTCCTTTGTGATGGGAGTCTTAGGCAAAAACACTTGAGTAATGTTAGAGCATTTTTCAAATGATCCTTTTTTGGAAGGGGAAAAGCTTGGAAGGGAAAGGCGGTGTTCTTTCTCATCTGTGGGAAGCTCCTCACCTGTCACCAGGTCTGACAGATAATCGGATAAATGGAGCTCTTTTTTGGCAGCCATTTTGCACCGTACCGGCCACCTCCTAATGCTAGGGTGTGGTGACAGAGTCTGCACTTTGTCTTCTGCTCATCTCTCTGTCTCTTTCTTTCTTTCTCTTCTTTCTCTTCTCTCTCTCTTTCTCTCTCTGTCTTGTAATTGTCTACATATTTATATGCTTGGCTTGGCAGGGGTATGGTGAGGTGAGGGAGTCCAGCATAGATGGAGAATCTCTGCACCCATCCTGCGTTATGAACAGAAGCCCGTGTCCTTTGGACAGTTGTACTCCGTCCGTGTCCAACATTGCACTGCCAAAAACAAGATGGCTGCCGTAGACTAATCTGTGAATATGACTATGACACGCGAGACATCCTCCGAGGCCAAATGGAATTGAGTTTACTCGAGCAGTCGGTATCGACCTCATCGCTCAGCATCAAAACCTGCTTTGAAAAAGCACTTCTCTGTGCGTGTCAGGTCCAGCATCGGTCATCGGATGCTTTGAGTGTCCACGTCTGTCCACACCTGAAAGGGCTCTAAATGTTTGGGGAAGCACTAAAGGCCTGGACGTGTAGAAGCCTGCTGCATGCCAGCTGCCTCCCTGCATTGTTGTTCTTTTTCTTCTCCCTTAGTTCCATGCTCCCGCCCGACTCCGCCCAGCTTTCTCCTTGTGCTATGCACCTGCCTTTGTTCTGCTATCAGCGCAGAACATTTACTGATAATAAGTCATTAGGTGACTACAAACATAGAAGCAGTCACTTACACGCACACACACACACACACGTCATGCATGCACACGCACACACACACGCACACACATGCACTACACACACACACACACACACTCACTATACCCACAGACACACACACATGTATACTACACACATACACACACACACACACACACACACACACACATATACTGTATGTACACTACACACAAAGACATCATGCACGCACACATGCATGCACATGCACCACACTCGCACACACACACACACACACTTTGTTTCTCTCTCTCTTTCTCTCTCACCTACACATGTACACAATACACACACACAATACACACACACACACACACAAACACATACTCTCTCACACACACAAAAGGTATTACTTCCAACTGACCTTTAAAAGCTTTGTATGAAGTATCTGTCTCTGTTGTGGCTCAACTTGCTAGATGGATTTTGAGAACTATGTGTGTCACTCTCTCTCTCTCTCTCTCTCTCTCGCTCGCTCTTTCTCCCTCTCTCTCTCACACACACTCACTCACTCACATTCACACTCACACTGTATGATATCAGGTGTCAGGTTGAAAATAGATTGCGTACATGATTCAAGAATAGTTAATAGGTTGACTTAATAGGATGACCATCCAACATCCTGATTTTTTTCTCATGATTTGACCAGCACATGAAGTCAAAGGCACCCAGCTTAAATGACTTTTACGGAAATCAGTGTTTTCACATCTTAGAGTCTTTGAGGGAATACAGCGAACACTGCCACCCTGTGGAGAGACGGTGTACAAGCACAAGGCTTGTGGTCTGTCCCACATCTGATGGGATGTTCATCCCAGCGGTCAGCAGCACAAGTGGTTTTCCCATGTGTTGAGAGGAACTATGAATAGTCTGTAGTTCAGAGGCTTGCTTCTGAACAGGTTCCTCTAATGGTGTGCTCATTTCTAATCTAATTTATTCTGTCTGTCAGCGATAGTATCAATAATTTAACATCTGCAAAAATAATAAATTAGTCCCTTAATCAAAGCTCAAGTGATGGTTTTTGATTGACAGCCCCGTAAAGCACCTCTCTGTGGAGAAGTGTCCAAAAACATGACAGCGCGAAGAGGAAGGGGAGGAACGTAACTCACTGTCACTCATACAGAAAGACAGAAGTGAGAGGTATCACGGAACTCAGAGAGCAAGAGAGAGAGAGAGAGAGAGAGAGCCATCCACTAAGGGAAGGAGGAAAACGCTGTTCTCCGTCAGCCATGGCTCCCTGGACGCAGACCTCCTCTGCTAGATATGGCGTTGGTAAGGTCTTCTTTTTTCATGGTAGACGTGTCCTCAAGAGTGCTCACTAGCGTGGTGCCTTGCAAGAACCGGGCCCTTTTGGACCTGGGGGAACCTCGGGTTTAAACTTCCTGTTAGACAGGATGTGGGCAGGTGTAATTCAACGGTCTCAAAACAACACTTTTCAAACATTTCAAACAAAGTTGAGGTTTAAAACAGCTGTGTTTATACAGAGGATTTGACTGCTATTGCAAGAGAGGGGTTTCGGCTCTAAGCTTACACAGAAAGCTTAAAAACACTGTAGAGATTAAAAAATGAGTAGTTATGCTGACTTGCTTATTGCTCTCCCTATTCTCAAGCTCTTGTCGGCATAAATGGGCTTTATTATAAGATTGCATTCTGCTTATCCACTCTTTGAGTTATTTGACTCGGAAAAAAACACTGTAATCACACACTCACTGAAGTAAAACTGAACAATTTTAATTGGGCTGATGTTCTTTTAATGTGCGTGAAATATGTTGATGTCTGTGCAATGCAAACAGTGTGCTGAGCAAGTGGAAATTCAAGAGAGTTTAAATGCAAATACTTAAAGTGATATATTTTACATTTGGACAAAAGTCATTATATTTTTAGAACACTGAAGCTCTAGCCTAGCTTTCTCATAGTGGGTGGTGACACTTCATTGTGGTCTGTTAGTAGAGGAAGTAAAGCTTCGCTTTTTTTTTTGACTTAGTAAACACAGAGTGCTGCTTTAATATGGATCAAACTGCATATTCTTTTTACATTTTCAAAAAGTGTGGGTCCCCTGGTGCAATATCATGCTGAATTTAAACTTTTATTTTCTCATGATGACACATCAGATTGCCCTCTCCCTCTCCTTTTCGCCATGTTTACGTAGTCTGGTACAGGAAGTCAGAGACTTGCAGAGAGGAAGTAACTAGAGTTAGTAAGCTCATATGTTCACACCACCACCACCATAGCTCATGTGTGTGTGTGTGTGTGTGTGTGTGTGCGCGTGTGCGTTTGTGTGTGTATGTGTACTTGTGCATGTGCGTGTGTGTGTGTGTGTGTGTATGCATGTGTGCATGCGAAAGGGAGTGAAAGACACACCTATACAGTATATAGTAGTAAGGAGTAAAGATCACTGGCATGCAAAACTAGGTACAAATATCTAATCATGATGCCCCTAAACCACCAAGCACTCTCATCTAGTCCATACAGGACCTGCTCTGCAATGCAGCTACATAGGCCTGCATTAAAGACCTTCAGTGGCCAAGACATCTGTGACCTCTTCTGAACCTTAATTCTTCTCATTCTACCCCTCTCTCTTCCCCTCCACAGTCAAGTGGAACTTCACAGCCAAGCATGAGCGGCAGCTGTCCCTGGAGGTGGGGGACACCGTGCACATTGAGTTGGCCTGTGAAGGTGAGCTGCTGGGAGCCCCAGGGCAGTGTGTTTTCATCAGGGTGCAGAAGGGTGGGCTGCTATGTGTAGAGAGGAGAGATGAGGCCTGCTGAGATCACTATGCAGTCCAGATCTGTAAATCCTCAGACTGGTTCAGTATGACTGTCCACAGACTGACACATTGATTGCCTCAGTAGGTAGTATGGGAGACATAAATGACTAAGCATCTTAACCTTGACAAAGTAGATATGGTTATGATGAGAGGGCCACTGAGGCCTAACATTCTTAATGTTCTCAGAATATTGGGCCTGATTTTGTGTAAAATGTGTGGCACTTTTGGATCTATGTCATTTAGAATGTCTTGTGGAAAATATCCACTTCCCGAATCCAATTAACACTTAACACTTAATATGCTAAATAGCACCCTGGAACAAAGCGTCCGAAGGAGACGATGCAGACAGGAGATTTCTGTAGGCTGTTGATCTTTATTCTCCATATTACTGTGATAGTGCAGAGAAAGCAAAGTTTCAGGCTGACCGTCAAGACAGTAGGGAGAAGGTGAGGTGTCATCCGCTGGGGCCCCCGATGAATGTCCAGACGAGGCATGGCTGTGTCCTGTTTCTTAAACACCTGGGACACATTTCGTTGTCTCTTCGCGTCATCCCAAACTTCTTTTAGCCAATCAGCACAGAGTAAAGTCAAATATAATGATGGAGGCCGTCTAGGAATCCTTGTGTTTTTCTGTTGCCCTGCTTTTTAGGTGTCAGTGAGGCTAATTAAAATGATGCAGACTCTCTTGGAGGCTCTCCTCCCATCATGCCTATAATGTATGTAACGCTGTGTAGCCTTGTGGCTTTCTGGTTCTCTCCTTTTTAGGTGTAGGAGAGAGGTCTTTGTCTTTAGAATTAGGTGTAAGACGAGTTGTTTGCCACCTAGGATTGTCTACTTTTCATTATTGTCCCTCCTCTGAACCCCACCAGCCGAAGACACCCCCTCTCCCTTGACCATGCGGAGGAGCCTAGTATGGCGTTTCCCCCAGACCGCTCTCCTGATTGTTTATGCAGTAAATCAAGCCGGCCCTAGAAACTTTTGCAGCAGATAGAGCTGACTCAAGGGGCGCTTACAGCAAAGTAGCAGACACAGGAGCTCTACCGCAAATGCACTAGGCCCAATATTACAGTTTATGAACCATGGATGCTTCCTCGGGATCATGAAAAGTCATCACAAATGACATCGGTCTACCTCAAAAGTGTCTGAGTGGCAGCGTACTCCTGATTGTAATGGTTCTGTGTTTAAGTCAGTTTGAGTTGATAGATGAATGGATAGTTGAGAAGATCCTTTTCTTTTCCAGGCTGGTACAAGGGGTATTTGGTGAAGAACAAGACCAAGGAGGTGAGTCCTGTCTCTTTGCCATTGTATGTAGGTCTCAGTGGGTAGATTTGAATTTGGGCTCACTTACAAAAAAAGTGTTTGTTTTGTGTGTTTTTATTGCCAAGCGAAACATCAAAAGAACAGTGTGATTATGCATAAACAGCATCAACCCCTTACTTTCCATTGGCTTCGTCTCTCTTTGATCTCCCAAAGCTACAGTAACATCTGACTGTCACGATGCCTTCTGTTTTGTCATGTCTGCAGGGGGCCTTTCCTGCCAGCATTATTGAACTGAAGGAAGTCATTGTTGAAAAACGAGGGTATGCATCCATCCATCCGCTCATCCATCTATCCATCTTCAGTATTCATTTCATGAAATTGCAAAATGATGTTGGCACATTGATGTAAAGTCTGTGTCCCCTGCAGAGATGAGGAGGTGGTGTTATCGGGAGAGCTGCCCCTGGTGAAGGAGGTGACCACTACTCTGCGGGAGTGGGGCAGCATCTGGAAACAGCTGTTTGTGGTACGACACCTGGATTCACATCACAGGAACCTTTTTTCAATTAGCATCCCTAATTATTGTTAACATTTAATATTTGTTTCTAAAAGGTCTCTTGAACAATAGGCTTATATAATTGAAGGCACCTTTTTTTTGTGCTAGTGTTCAGTCGGCTATGTCTTAATGACCATTATTTGTTTGATCCTGACATTTATGGCCTGCCTAAGTGGTTTTGTGTTTAAATACACTGGGGAAGTGTGTTTTGGTCCACCGAGGGCAAAACAGATTGTCTTTGTTTGTGTTTCGCAGGCCAATAAGAAAGAGCGTGTTACTCAAGTCCAGAGACTCATGTGGGACTTAATGGAATGGCGTTCACAGCTCCTATCGGGCACGTTGCCTAGCGACGAGTTCAAGGAACTGAAGCAGAAAGTCACTTCCAAAATCGACTATGGCAACCGGTACCTCGTCTAACTGTTCAATTTCCTCTTTCATTAACTCACTGTAATAGCGCTGCTCGAGACTAGAGTGCTACCAGTTGAAAACTAATGAAACAATCCAAAAAGAATCGTGCTCTCAGAAGTCCACAAAGTTTGGACCGGCTTCTCCTACAGTACTGTTAGGTTAATTATATCGATGAAAAATGTGCACAATGGCCCCTATTATCATGCAGATTATTTTTTGTTGCATTGTAATTGGCTTGAGATGATGTATAGCCTGGGCACAGAGGAATATAATATATATTCTCAATTAGCCATGGTTGATCAGTTTAACATTACTTTCTTCCCCTCCCTTTACGGCCACCCTCATTTCTCTCCCAGGATCCTGGAGCTGGATCTTGTGGTCCGGGATGCCGACGGGAACATTTTGGACCCGGATCAAGCCAGCGTCATCAGCCTGTTCCGGGCCCACGAGAATACCAGCAGCAAGATTACGGAGCGCATCAAAGAGGAGCAGGTCAGATAATCCCCAATCCCCTGTCTCCGTCATTCATACCAAACCACATCAAACATAACATCACCATGTACTTTATGAATGACTTCATATTCTTAAAGAAGCAATCATACCTTATGGTTAATGTCATAGTTGTGTAACTTGCTGCTAGTTAATGTTAGATTTTTCTGTAACACAATAATAATATGTACAAACATGCAGTACGTGCTTAAAAAAATTTAAATAATCTGCATTGGACGAACAAAAGCTGTGCATTAGTTATAAAGCTGTTGTTTTTTTGTCACTGGGCTCCATCTGGCTTTGAAATTTCAATATTGAGAACAGAGGCACAGCTGAGCCTGATAGATAGGAGCGCATTAATTAAACCATTCATTTTTAACGCCGCGCCTGATATGAAGGGGTATATCATCTCCTCTCACATTGAACAGGGCCACGTTTAATTGAAGCTGTATTTCCACAGGGGCTCGCTCTTTCTCTTTAGAGGGACCAGAAAAGGATGTCATTACTGTTATGAGTTACCTGAATGGCTGTGCAAGGGCTCAGCCAAGTCTTTGCGCGTGTCCTGATTATGCTTTTTCGTCCTTTCCCTTGTTCTTCCTTTGTCTCGCTTTTCTCCCTCTAGTCCAACACCCAGACGGATCATTCCGGAATCTCCGCGCGCATCCAGTCGTCTCCCACTCACAGCTTGTTTGTTTTCGTCCGCAACTTTGTGTGCCGCATCGGAGAGGACTCTGAGCTGTTCATGTCCCTTTATGACCCCCACAAACAGGCCATTATCAGGTCTGTCAGGCAGATTAACACTCTCTCTCTTTCCCTCTCTCTCTCTTTTTCTCTCTCTTTCTCTCTCTCTCTCTATCTCTCTCTCTTTTTCTCTCTCATTCATATTGGTTCATTCTCTGTTTAAAAATGTATACTGTAAACATGCAGTACATGCTTAAACAAACCTTCAGCTAGCTCATCAAGCTAGACATTCCTAAGGTGGATAGCATCCTCTCCACCTCAGCTCCAATTTCTACCAATAAGTTTCTACTCATGCCAGTTCAATCAAAATATTCAGTGAGAAGTGTGTTGTGAGGCTGGTTGTCATATATTGTGAGTATTGTGTTGTCTCTGCAGTGAGAAGTGGGTGGTGAGACACGTTGTCATATTGTGAGTGTCGTGTTGTGTCTGCAGTGAGAACTACCTAGTGCGCTGGGGGAGCGGAGGATTCCCCGCCGACATTGAGATGCTGAACAACCTGAAGGTCGTCTTCACTGTGAGTTCTCAACTGAGGTGGTGGTGTGTGTGTGTGTGTGTATGTGTCTCTGTCACTTTGTGTGTGTGTGTGTGTGTGTGTGTGTGTGTGTGTGTGTGTGTGGGGTGTTTGAATGAAATAGTTTCTAGTTGTTTGCAGTCAAATCCCTTTCCTATTTCCTCCTGCCTCTGCCTGCCATTCAAAACCCCACATCCACTCTCCCAGTGTCTCCCCTTAAACACCTCACTAGCGACGCCAGCTCATTTGGCACTTAAGGTGATGAATATGTCCCAGTCTTATCACCCTCTCAGACACGTCCCAGGCATCTGGACTGAGTGCTGGAAGCAGGGCAGTATACTGCAATTACCCCCTCAATGTACCCAGTGTAATCAGGAAGTAATTGGCAATGACTGCTGCCGTCAGATTGATAGTGTTGCTGAGACTCCACTGTTTTTGCGGGGGGTGCCGTGCACCCATAAAATTGGGGCTCTTGAGGATAATATTTTTACTTCCCTGTAATAGCCGCTACCTTTGGGCTTTTCTTTCGGCTTAATATGCTCGGACGGAATGAATCACTGCAATTTTAGTCAGCTTTTTGCGAGGGATGATAGTTCGTCTCTGCCGGTGCCCGGGAAAACAGGCAGTACATTATCCGGGCAGTGCAAAAGCCTTATAAATAGCCTCGATATCTCCGTTTCTCTCCATTTATAACACAGCCTGTCATAGACTCTTTGGGTTTCACTCACTTCTCTCTCTCTCTCTCTCTCTCTCTCTCTCTCTCTCTCTCTCTTATATTCTCTCTCTCTCTCTCTCTCTGGGTTGTGTCTGTGCCTGCAGGACCTGGGCAACAAGGACCTGAACAGAGAGAAGATCTATCTCATCTGCCAGATCGTGCGGGTGGGCCGCATGGACCTGAAGGAGTCCCACTCCAAGAAGTGCACCCTGGGCCTGCGCAGGCCGTGCGGGGTGGCAGGTGAGGGGCAGTTGGGGCAGTTGGGGGCAGTAGCGGTCAGAGGAGCGGTCATCAGACTAGAGATGGAGGGCCTCCTAATGAATCGCTTCAGTCCATGAAGCAGTCTGGGCTGTCAGTGGGCCAGACACACAGATGAGGGAGTCTGCAGTGAGACGCCCTGTACTTTCTCACTGTACTGTAGCCCATTATTTCTAAGTCTCGAAAAGGTGAAATGTGTCAGTGAGAATCATGAGAAGTCTGAGTCAATGGTACTGCCACTTGTACTGTGTTCAGTTGCAGCAAGAAGCGATAGATTGGAATCATTTGTGATTCTTTCCGTTGTTGAAGCTATTTGGATTCCGTTAAACATGCGTGATATCATCTTGACATTAAACAGCCAACGGCTCCAGTGTTATGTTTGTGCTGTTAACTAGCTCTCAATCGTACCAGACTCAAGTCCAGACCAGTCTAAAAAGGTTGGTCTACACAATCTCATTCCTATCTTGTGCAATTGAAAGAATCAGGAGGTCTATTCCTACAGTAGCTTAAAAACGTGTTCTTGTAGTTGGCTTATTCTGTAATTAGTCAGCATGACAGCAATGCTTAAGATATGACACTGAGCTTTTGAAATGAATGTGACAGCTCTCAGAGTTCAACTGATGTAACAACATGTCACTTTCTAATATCTAGGCACGATACTTTTTTTTTGAGAGGCTGTTGTGACAAGTAGTGAATGATGTCCCCTTTTTATCACTGAGCTCTGTCACAAGGAACTGTCGTGAGGACTTATGACAGAATCTGGCCGTGGTGTGTTTGTGTCATGATTTGATGGAGGGATCAAATTGCAATGGAGGGATCAAGTAAAGATAGACAGACAGGCAGACAGACAGGCAGACAGACAGACACACCCATTCACTTACTTAGATGATCAGTCAGTTAATGGTCAGGATCTGTTCACTGACCATTCAGTTATTGAATTGTAAACTTGAATCATTTGCATCAGTCACAAAAAAAAGTGTGAGCATGCCTCTTTTGAACTCTTTTTTCCAGCTTTGACTAGTTTTGACACTCATCATTGAGATGTGTTAGTCATATAATCAGGATTGGTCAGAAAGCCTGTATGTTGCAGTGAAGTACTCTCCACCAGTTCTCAAATAATCGTATCCTCACTCTGCTGTGTATTTTTGCAAGTCCAAAAATCCTTTGGTAGGGAGTCTCTTAAATCCTCCTGTAGAAAGAGGAGTGTTTTCCTTGAGTCCAGAGAAGAAGATGAATAGTGTATCACAAGTGGCTCGAGAAACCTCTGAAGAGAAAACTTTAACTTTTCCCCTCACATGGCACAGAAGAAGAAAACTGTGTAGTCTTTGAACCCATGTGTGCATAGCGATGCACCCCCCCCCCCCACACACACACACATTAGAGTGCAGATCTGTAACCTAGTTAAGTCAACAAGAGAAAATGAGGCATTCAAAACATGAGTGTGCCTTATATTTAGAAAAGTTCTCAGAGATCTCATATGAGAAATGGTGACAGCTTCTGAAGGCTCATTAATAGTAGATGAATAATCACATGTTGTCACCAGCTGACATGTGCATTTTTGTGTGTGTGTGTGTGTGTGTGTGTGTGTGTGTGTGTGTGCGCGCTTGTGTTTACAGTGATGGATATCAGTGACATTATCAAAGGGAAATTTGAGTCTGAAGAAGAGAAGCAGTATTTCATCCCCTTTCATCCGTGAGTTTTTCTGTCCTGTTGTTTGTTTTTTCTCGCGGGATTCTCTCCATGTTTTGGCTCTTCTTCTGTATCATCTGTGTTCGTACTCAGGGGGCCTGTTTACAGCGCAGCAATTTATTCAACCTCTTTATATGCAGTTTTGTCAAACAGCTCAAGGCCTGTGGATATACGAGTTTTGTGTGTGTGTGTGTGTGTGTGTGTGTGTGTGTGTGTGTGCTTGGGCGTGTGTGCGCGTGTGTATGTTTGTGAATATGACTTTTGCATATCTTTGTGCCCTTGGGGTGTGTGTGTGTGTGTGTGTGTGTGTGTGTGTGTGTGTGTGTGTGTGTGTGTGTGTGTGTGTCTGTCTAGGGTTACAGCAGAAAATGACTTCCTTCACACCTTGCTGAACAAAGTGATCGCCTCGAGAGGTGACAGTGGGGGACAGGGTAAGCCACTGCAGCAGCACAGCTCCCGCCCACCCCTGCTGCATGACCAATCACACGCCTGTCACATGTCTCCACACCAGTGGCCCTCTGTATTTCCTGTACAACATCACCTTTAAATCCTCCCATACAGCACAACTCTGCCTACGCTTCTCTGCATGTTCTTATGTTCCATGCCCACGTTCCTCTTCATGTTCTCATGTTCCATGCCTATGTTCCTATACATGTTCTCATGTTTCATGCCTATGTTCCTATACATGTTCTCATGTTTCATGCCTACATTCCTATACATGATCTCATGTTTCATGCCTACATTCCTATACATGTTCTCATGTTCTATGCCTATGTTCCTCTACATGTTCTTGTGTTCCATGCCCTCATTCATCCTCATGTTCTCCTACTCTACACTTCCGCACGTGCGTCATATCACATCTCTGGATCGCACATTCATGCGTTATGCATCTTGTCCATGTAGTAACAGTAGCCAAACCGAGGCAGTTTAATGTAGCATGAGAACCCAACCTTTGAGGCATCTGACCATGCATGCACAAAATACCACAGGCTATTTGAGCGTATGGCCTCAGTGCTTTGAGTTTGAGAACTTACTCTGTTTGTTTACATTGAGTGGCAAGCTAGTTCATCACCAATGCACCAACCCAGTACCACAACAGTAAACACTTGTTCTTGGTTGTACGGTACTTAATTGTCTCTCTGTTGTTGTAGCCATTATCTCAGTGCTTCTCTTAATTGCTGGTCACTACACCTCCTCCTGTGGAGAGCTGATATATAGCTGTGGAGAGCGGATATATGGTGGGCTTGCCAGTGGATGGACGATCCGGTCATCTGTGTCCACCTTGTCCCGGCAGGGTTGTGGGTGACGATGAAGGTGCTGGTGGGGGACATCATCCAGATCCGCAAGGACTACCCTCACCTGGTGGACCGCAACACGGTGGTGGCCAGGAAACTGGGCTTCCCGGAGATCATCATGCCCGGGGACGTGCGCAACGACATCTACATGACCCTGGTGTCCGGCGACTTCGACAAGTACAACAAGACCACGCAGAAGAACGTGGAGGTCATCATGTGGGTGTGCGACGAGGAGGGCAAGGTCGTGCCGGTGAGTTTGCACGCACGCACGCACACACGCATGCACACACACGCACACACACACACACACGCACACGCACACGCACACGCACACGCACACGCACACGCACACGCACACGCACACACACACGCACACACACACACACGTGCACATGGTTGCACAAATGCACACACAACCATGCAATGACAGATGGTGTTGTAGTGTCTTCTTCCCCGGGGCGTGGTTGGTGCAAAGGGTGGCTGCTGTGGTTGTATTTGCAGGGTGGTGTGCTTCATACAGCAGACCACAACACAGGCAGCGCACATCAACAGAAATAGCCTGCATCAGCTCACCCCGGCTACTGTTTGAGGTTGAATTGTATATGTGGCCACACATCCATGTTAAGATCAACCAGAAGCTGAAGCAACTGTGCGAATGATATAAACACACAGTCTGGTTAATCAAACCCAGAGGTGTTGGAATCCTTAAGTCCAAGTGTGTGTGATGAAAGTAGCAGCTGAGCACGGCAGGGGGATCCATCTCCAACGGGAGGACTAGACACGTCTGGAAAGAATGTGCTAGAATTTATCCGTCATAAATGTCCTCTCCTCTCTTGAATTATCTACAGGCACGAGCAAGTTCGAGTTCAAGTTGATTTGTCATATGCCTCAATACATCAAGAGCTCACAATATATTAAGAATAATAACCATAATAGCCAGAGTTGATCATTGGCCTTGGGAATATTCTAGAAGGTTTTCCTTTGTATTTTCAACCACATAGAGATGTATCCAAGAGAGTTTGTGTGCTGCAGGGCCTGATGGATGGCTGGCTCGCTAGATTGGAAATGGGTGATACTAATCTGTCTAGTCCAGATTCACGTACCAAGTGATATCTTCCTGGCAGCCATTTTGCGGCACCTTTTTTCCCCCCATTCTGTCGCCTTCCTCCATTCCCCTCTTTCTCATTGCAGAAAGTTGTGGAGTGTGAGATGAAGGACTCAACCCAGTGACCCCCCACACACACAGACGCGCACACACAAAAGCACACTGACTTACTCAGACAGACAAACGGACACACTCACACACACACACACTTACAGAGCGCTCAACTGATTCTCTGATTTTCTGGAACAGACTGCATTTCATGCTTCTGTGGAGCTCTACCGTACACACACACACACACACACACACACACTGACACACAAACACGCAGACACACACACACACACTCAAACACAAACAAAGCAAGACTTTGGTCTGGTGTTGTGGCTCTCTATTGCCATACATGGAGCTGAAGATTAAACTCTTTGTGCCCACACACACATTTATTTCCTTGTGGGCTAAGAGATGTCCGCTATGCGAGTGAGCTGATTTGGGTCCAGCGATCCGTAGATAACGGCTCCAACTGCGCCCCGCGTCCGGCCCGGATCCTCCAGCCTATCTGGGTGCTTGTGGGTCCCCGGTGGAGCTGGTGAAGACGCCGGCGTGCGCGTTTCTTCCTCTTGTGGGGCCCATCAGTCACGCGGGTCTGCCGGCTATCTAGCGCTCCTCTGGGCTATCTAGCGGTAGGTGGGCCCTGGAGAACGCGATTGATGGTTTCTCTTTTCCTCTATCTCACTCCTCTCCCCCCTCTCTCTCTCTTTCTCTCTCGTTCCCTCTCTCTTTTTCTCTCTCTCTCTGTCTCTCTCTCTCTCTCTGTCTCTGTGGCCTCTTTTCTTGCAGAATTCTATCTGCCTCGGGGCGGGAGACAAGCCGCTGAACGAGTACAAATCGGTCATCTACTATCAGGTCAAGCAGCCCCGATGGATGGAGACTTTCAAGGTAAAAGGGAAGTGTGTGTGCGGGGTGTGTGTGTGTGTGTGTGCGGGGGGGTGTGTGTGTGTGAGTGTGCGTGTTGGGGAGGGGTGAAAATTGGATGGTGGGGGTGATTGGGGCAGGTGGGGCTGTCAGTGAGAGTGAGTATTTGAGGACATGGGGAAAGAGAGGAGGAAAGAAAGAATGGGAGCAATATATGTGTGTGTGTGTGTGTGTGTGTGTGTGTGTGTGTGTGTGTGTGTGTGTGTGTGTGTGTGTGAGAGAGAGAGCTGAACTAAATCCACTTGTTTGTGTGTGTGTGTGCAGTGTTACAGTGAACTGAACTAAATCCATCTCTGTGTGTGTATTACGCGTGCCTGTGTACATTTGTCATGTGTGTGTTTGCGTGTGTGTCATGCACGCATGCATTCATTGTGTGTGTGTGTGTGTGTGTGTGTGTGTGTGTGTGTGTGTGTGTGTGTGTGTGTGTGTGTGTGGTGTGTTCTGCAGGTATCCATCCCTCTTGAAGAGATGCAAAGGATCCACCTGCGCTTCATGTTCCGCCACCGCTCTTCCCAAGAGTGTGAGTCGCACACTGATGATGTCATCCTCCTGCTCCCACCCAGCAGTCCCACAACTTAGATGGCC